>NC_057804.1:252225802-252396293 GCF_018294505.1 Triticum aestivum | reverse complement strand
GGGTCCAGAAATTCTCTTTATTGATATAAAAAATCCTCGCAAAGTTTCTTTCCATTCAGAGAACTTCTATTTTTGCACAAAAACAACACCATGGTAGTTCTACTGAAAATATCGTCAGTCCGGGGTTAGTTTCTGTCGGTGGGAAGCGACACCTATGGGATCACAAGAATCCCTACTATGGTTGCGGGGCGCGGGGTGGTGAGAAGAGCGGGATCAGCAGCCAGCATGAAGGCACAGATCGTTTATCGAGGTTTGGGCCGCAAGGATGCATAATACCCTAGTCCTGCTTTGGTGTGGATATCTGTGTTCTTTAAGCTAGCTACAATGATCGTAACTTGTTCCAGTGTCCGGATCCTTCTCCTGGATGCCTTGGGCATCCTTTTATAGGCAAGGGGATCGCCATAGTGGCACACAGGAGGTGGCATCGAGGTACTGTGGTTAAGCCTATCGCTGGCCATTACGGGCTGTTAGCGCCATGTAGGCTGGCAGGCTGCTGAGGTGGCACGGTGGTAGGGCCTTCACAAAGATTTGCATGCCACCACGTAGGCATGTGCTGAGTTGGCCGAGAAGCCTCATGTCGACACGTAGGCGCCTGCCCAGCTGGTGGGCTGGCAGCGGCATGGGAGCGCTGGTAGAAACTTGGTGGGTGCGGACCTGGCTATGACGTCGCGGATGTCCTTGGCAAGGGCCTTGCCGGGGGCCCGGCAAGGGTCTTGCCGTGGCGTTGCGGTCGTCCCCGGCAAGATCCATTCCCTCGGCAAGGATCTCGCCGAGGTTCGTCATCTTCTAATCCTCTTCTGATTTGAAGTGTTTCTTATCTTCACAAAGATCTGCAAGCCATCATGGAGGCACCTCCCGAGCCTAGGTCCCAACATGGTTGGTGGTGCCGGAGGAACTGGGGCTCAAGGTGGCTGCTCCGCTGGCGTCGGGTAGGTTGCCCCGGCAAGGTCCTTGCCTGGGCCGTGGAAGTCGCCCCGGCAGGGGTCTTGCCAGGGGAAACCACCTCGCCTTCTTGATCTTAATGCCTCTGTCTTGGTGTCGCTTTGGCAGTCTCATGGTTTTGATTTCCTGCCTCTACCCTGCTTAAGTGTGGCCGTGGGCGCGGCTCCGGCTGCCCGTGCACAAATAAGGGGTACAAAGGAGTGCCCCTACTTTAGTACACAGACAGGAGCCCCCGGGCCTGGGCCATACATAAGCGCGACACGTTGTTGGGCCAGGCCCAGAATGGTGCGCGGGCAGGCGGGGTGGTTTTACCTGGGTTAATTTTTCCGCCCGCTGCGTTCTCCCACGACACGCATTGCATGTGTGACGTGGGGATCGCGCGCGCGGGTGATCGAAGCATGCTTGCGTCATCCTGCAGTGAACAGTAATGAGGCGGCTTGCATGTCCCTTCGAGACCGCAGGGCCGCTGCTCATTTAGTCTCCTTACCTAGGAACCGTCGCTCCACGCGTCCCATTATGCACGTCACTTCCGCCACGTACGACGCATGCATGATGCAAGGCGAATGACAGGCGCGCATAATACAGGAAGACGTGCGCAAATGGGTTGATACCCACGCGCCTTCAATTGGGCGGGGAGGGCAGTCGACGGCCTCGCTCGCTGTCACCTTAATGAGCCGGGTTGGCTGAGAGGGGCGGCCGAGTCTCGATCCCGTCCCTTTATAAGGAGGGGAGCGGGAGGGATGGCGCCTATCAGTCCTTCGCCATCCGCCTCTCCCTATCCCTGCTCCTTCCTTCCTTCTGCCATGGCAAGAGGGCACGCTGATGCTTCATCGGTGGCAGCGAGGGTCTCTGCTCGACAATGCATCGCTCCTCCCCAGGAGCCCGTGGCGGCGGAGCTGGCCGCGAGGGGAAGGGGGAGGGGCGAGGCCGAGGACATCGCGGTGCTCGGGGAAGAGGAGGACGGGGCAGCGCGTCGGCCTCGCCTCCGCCAGCGGTCCTTCCCCCAATGGAGGGCCATGTCGGGGACAACCCTTGTGAGTTCTTCATTAGGCTGCACCGACCGGTGGGCTGTCGCCTTCGTCTCTCGCCCCATTCTCTCGGGAGATGGAGCTTGACCCGCCACAGGCGCTGAGATTGCACATGAGGGGCTGCGGGAACAGCGGCACATGGGCCTACGTCGACTTCCCGGCCCCTCACGTCATGTATCTTCACCACGGGTGGAAGACCTTCGCTCGCATCCACAGCGTGACGCCGGGGCTCATTCTCTACTTCAAGTTACTGGAGAATGGCCTCCTCTCCGTCAAGGTCTTTGGCGATTTCGGAACTCGCCTGAAGTGCTGCATGCAGAGCTCCTCGGATGACGAAGAGTCATCCTCAAGAGAGAGTGACAAGGAGGACAGCGGTAGCGACGACGAGGGTAGCAGGCGAGAGGATGAAGGGTCTAACTAGGTGTCAGACCCGCCACTCCAGGGCGGTGTCGGCAGCAGCAGCATCTGCATGACGCCCCTTATCCCGGTGGAGCCGGCTCCTTGAACTTCTCGGGGTGGCCTCCTTGGGCAGCTGGCGTGGGAAGGCCGGAGAAGGCGAAGAAGGCGGGTGGCGGGCCGTCAAGATGGAGTATGATGGCACCGACGCCTGTGTAGCGTATTGACGGACCGCTGCCTCATCTTCCAGCCCTTCCTCCAGCACCACCACCACCATCCCGCTTCTAGGCGGCCGCCGACATGTTCCCTTGGTGCCTTCTGCTGCTCGTACCTTGCTTAGGCGCTCCTCCTGCCCTTTTTCCTTATTGTTTCATTTCCTGAGGAGAGGGGCAAGAAAGGGATTACGGGCACTATATCTGTTTTCAGTTTGTAAGCCTATGGGCCTTAGTTAGGTTTAAAACTTATAACCTCCCTGTTCATGTTTGCATCCCATACAAACTGTACCTGTATGGGAAGTATTAATGACAAGAGGGTGCTTGTCGGGTCTTGTGTGTATGAGAAAAGACCATACCAAGGAACAAATCCTTATTATTTTCAATATAAACACTGTTGCCCGGCAGCAGGCCCTGCCGCTCCCCTACTTCGTTCGACATACTCACACCTTTGGCGGAGGCAGGGATGAAGTAGGGGTGGGGCCTATGCTTGCTTCCTTGCCGCCACGGCTACAACCAGATTCTGAACCAAGAAGAAGTTCTTGGGTGGTAGGAATGGAGGGAGCACGGCAGTTTCGGAATAAGGAGAGGCTTAATACATCCTGATCTTTATACGGAAATGCATAATAGGAGATAAGAAAGCTTATCTAGATTTGCAGCCCCCCGGCAACCCTAGCTCGCCGCGGGTGGGCCTTTGTTTCTTCAGCCCCCCGACAAGTTTGGCTTGCCGGGGTCGGAGCGCCGGCTTGTTCTCTTCCTTCCCCTTTGCTTGGCGCAAACACTTATGTACCCTGTGAACCAAAGAGGATGGATAGGATAAAGAGACGCAAACTCGACCTCTATGCTAGGGGTTAGTCACCGCTAAGCACTATCAACCCTAACCGAGGGAGAGACTTAACCTAGCATGCATGCTATAACTTAGGGCGCCAACACTTCGTTTATTTATGCTCAGGGCCTGCGCCTAGCTTTGTACAAAGGTTACATGCCTTGCCGGCAAGGCTTGTACAAAAGGTGACTTGCCAGGGGACCTGGCCGCCGCGCCTTATGGGTAAAACTTGCGAAGATGCTCGATGTTCTAGGAGTTGCTCACTGGAATGGCATCTTCGGTCTCCATGCGGACTGCGCCAGGCCTGGTGACTCGTGTTACCCGATAAGGGCCTTCCCACTTCGGCGTCAACTTGTTGGAATTCTTGGCCGACTGAACACGCCGAAGAACAAGGTCGCCTTCCTCAAAGCTTTGGGCATGGACCTTGCGGCTATGGTAGCGCTGCAAGGCTTGCTGGTAGTGTGCTGCTCTCACAGCCGCCCGAAGACGACCTTCCTCGAGGAGAGTTGCGTCAACTTGCCGCAATCGCTCCTGCTCAAGCTCATCATAAGCAAGCACTCGAGGTGACCCGTATATGAGTCCCGTGGGGAGAACTGCTTCTGCCCCGTAAACCAGGGCAAAGGTTGTCTGGCCAGTGGATCGATTTGGTGTCGTTTTGATCGAACAAAGAACCGTCGGCAACTCATCAATCCAACGCCTTCCTCTCTTGTGCAGCCTGTCAAAAGTCTTTGTCCTCAGGCCATGTAGTACTTCTGCATTTGCCCTCTCCACTTGGTCGTTGCTCCATGGGTGTGCCACGGAAGCAAAACAAACCTTGTTGCCGAGGCCCTCAATATACTGCATGAAGGTGTGGCTCGTGAACTGCGTGCCGTTGTCGGTGATAATTCTGTTCGGCACACCAAAGCAGCAGACTAGCCCCTTGAAGATTTTGATGGCTGACTGTGCGGTCACCTTCCTCACTGCTACCACCTCCGGCCACTTTGTGAACTTGTTGACTGGAACGTACAAGTTCTCAAATCCCCCCACGGCGCGGGGAAAAGGGCCCAGTATGTTGAGCCCCCAGACCGAGAATGGCCAGGAGAGAGGGATTGTTTGCAAGGCTTGAGCTGGCTGATGAAGCTTCTTCGAATGGAATTGGCACGCTTCACACTTGTTTACTAGTTCCGTCGCATCCTGGAGGGCTATGGGCCAGAAGAAACCTTGTTGGAAAGCCTTGCCGGCGAGGGCCCTTGACCCTATGTGGAAACCGCATATGCCTCCTTGTATCTCCGCCAACAGCTCCAGTCCTTCCTCCTGGGAGATGCACTTAAATTTCACTCCATTCGGTCTTTTTCTGTACAGAACATTGTCAACGAACTGGTATAGAGCAGACCGGCGGGCTACTTTCTTTGCTTCTTCCCGCTCCTTAGGAAGCTCCCCTATTTGGAGGAATCAGATGGTATGCTGCACCCATGCTGGAGCTTGTGGCTCGACGGCAAGGACCAAAGGTATTTCTTCTGCCGCGGGAACGGTTGCCTCCACGACAAGGGCTTGGCGTCCCGCCGAAGTCGGTTGTCCCACGGCAGGCTCGGTGTCCATGGCAACTCCTTCGCCGACGGCCCCAGGAAGCTCGGTTGGGAAGTACTTGCCGGCACTTGACTTCCTTCGCTTATTTTGCCCTGTTGATGGTTCAACGGATGGTTGAGTTAACCGAAGCACAAAAGTACCTGGTTCCACAAGTAGCTTGAGGGCGGCATTTTGACAGGTAGTCGGCGATGTCATTCTCCACTCGGGGGACATGCTCTGCCCATATACCATCAAAGTGCTCCTCCAGTTTCCTCACTTCATCCACGTAAGCTTCCATCAATGGGCTCTGGTAGTCCTTGTTGATCTGCCCGACGACAAGCTACGAATCCCCCCTGACGATGAGCTTCTTGACTCCGAGGTCTGCCATGATCCTGAGACCGGCAAGTAATCCCTCATACTCGGCAGTCTTGTTCATCGACATCTCCCTGGGAAAGTGCATTTGGATCATGTACTTGAGGTGCTCTCTGGTGGGTGCGACGAGCAGCACACCAGCGCCGGCGCCTTGTAGTGAGAAGGCTCCATCAAAGTACATGATCCAATTGCGACTCGTTTCCTTGCCAGGGAGAGTGGTCTCCTGGACCTCTTCATCGGGCATCGAGGTCCATTCAGCAACGAACTCCTCCAAGACTCTGCTCTGAATCGTCAAGGAGCTTTCAAACTTCAAGCCAAAACTTGACAGCTCCAGGGCCCATTCCACATCCTCCCCGTTGCATCCAGGTTATGTAGTATCCATTGCAACAAAAGGCAGGTGACGACGGTGATCTCGTGTGCTTGGAAGTAATGACGTAGCTTCCTCGAGGCAATAAGGATGCCGAAGAGCAATTTCTGCACACCGTAGTACCTCGACCTAGCCCCCTGCAAGAGGGAGCAGAGGAAGTAAACTGTGTGCTGCACCATCTTCTTCTTCTCCACCACTTTATCTAGTCGTGCGGGCCCTCTTGCACTAGTGTCACTCCTTGCCGGGGGCTCAGTCTTGCCGGGACCAAGCCCTGCTGGGGAGTGTTCTAGCTCGCCATCCGTCGACCCTGCCGCTACTGCCGCCTCTTCGTCGATCTCCCTCTGCGCCACCAGCGCGGCGCTAACCACTTGATTCGTTGCCGGTAGGTATAGCAGCAACGGTTCTTGTGTTTTTGGTGCAACCAGCACTGGGGTAGAGGAGAGGCATTTCTTCAGATCCTGCAGCGCTGCTTCAGCCTCCGTGGTCCACTCCATTGGGCCTGCCTTCTTCAAGATCTTGAAAAAGGGAAGGGCATGCTTAGCGGACTTGGAGATGAATCTGCTCATGGCGGCAACGCAGCCAGTGAGCTGATGCACGTCCTTGATCCGCTTAGGCGCCTCAATCTTCTCGATGGCCTTGATCTTGTTTGGGTTTGCCTCAATCCCATGCCGCTACACAAAGAACCCGAGGAGCTTGCCGGACGGGACACCAAAGACACACTTCTCATTGTTCAGTTTGAGGTTGATCTTGCGCAGGTTTGCAAACATTTCCTCCAGATCTTGCACGAGTGTTGCTTTGTCCTTGATTTTCACAACTATGTCATCCATATAAGCTTCCATATTTCTATGTAGCTGGGGCTCAAAACCAATTTGGACTGCCCTTGCAAAAGTTGATCCAGCACCCTTCAACCCGAAAGGCATCCGTAAAAAGCAATACGTACCACATGGGGTGATGAATGCTGTCTTATCCTCATCTTCTCTTGTCATGAAGATCTGGTGGTACCCGGAGTAGGCGTCGAGGAATGATAGCAGATCACAACCGTCCATGGAGTCAACAATCTGGTCGATGGGCGGTACCGGGAAAGGATCTTTTGGACAAGCTTTATTGATATCTGTGTAATCAATACACAACCTCCACTTCCGGTTTGCCTTGCGCACCACTACCGGATTGGCCAGACATGTTAGATGGAGCACCCCTCTTACCAAACCTGCCTCTAGCTTCCTGATCTCTTCCGTGATGAACTCCTGCCTCTCCAAAGCTTGCTTCTTGACCCTCTGCTTGATGGGCCATGCATGAGGACAGGCAACAAGATGGTGCTCAATCAATTCCCTGGAAACGCTGGGGATGTCGGATGCTTGCCATGCAAACACATCGACATTCGCCCGCAGGAAAGTGACAAGCTCTCTTTCCAATTTTCCATCGAGGGTGGAGCTTATGGTGAAAACTCCTCCTGAGCCATCCTCCTTGACGGACACCTTCTTGGTCTATGGTAGTGCAGCTCTGGACTTCTTGCTCTTGCCAGTGGAGCTCTCTGGCACGTACACGACAAGCACAACACCCCGAAGAGGTGCACTTGCCGGAGTGGGTGCGAGGAGTCTCACCGGTCTTCTTTCCTCCCGGGGCTTCAACGGCAGGAGGAGGTGCCTTGGCGGCAGCTACTGCAACCGCTTCCCGGTAAAGTTGGTCAACGCAAATCAGCGCATGTTTCTTGTCGGAGGGGACGGTGATGATGTTCATAGGCCCGGGCATCTTCAGTGTATTGTAGGCGTAGTGAGAAGCCGCCATGAAATTCGCCAGTGCTGGGCGACCGAGGATCCCGTTGTAAGGCAAGGGGATCTCGGCTACATTGAAGACAATCCTCTCTGTCCTGTAGTTCATCTCGTCTCCAAACATCACGGGCAGCGTGACCTTTCGCTTTGGCTAGCTCCTCCCTGGGTTTACCCCTTGAAATGTGCCCGTCTCCTCGAGGTCTCCATCAGGGATCTGCAGCATCTTGATCACAACAGGCGAGATCAAGTTCAGACCGGCCCCGCCGTCAACGAGCATCTTTGTCACCTTGAGGTTTCGGATCATTGGTGAAACCTGTCAGCGTTCTGGGAATGGGGGTACCCAGACTTGGCTGCCTGCGGCCTGCGGCGTGGCTCAGGAAGTGGCCCAGTACGACCCATCTTCATCAACACATACTCAAGACCCTCGCGAGGGGCCAAGCCTTGCGGGGCGGACGACAGGAGGCTTCCTCGGGCACAGCCTCGTCAGGCTGGCTCGCGAGGAGGCGGAGAGATCAATGAGGGGTACCTCATGAGGTGCCCATGATGCAAGCCATGACGACCGAGGCCAGGCGGGCGCCGGCCTACGCAGAGTCCTTGTTTCCTCTTTGGTGCAAAGGGGGCAAGCGCAGGCAGGAGTATCAAGCAAAGGCAACCATTTCGGTGCAACAAGACCAAGACCAGCAGGACGGCAGGATGGAGGTCATCATGGAGCCCAAGCCGGCATCACCGTCAGGGTCTTTGGCAGGCGAGGACCGACTTTAGTCAGGATAAGTGTACTAGATGTTCCCCTTCAAAATGGCCAATTGTTGACGCCCTTCCGGCTCAATATTTGGGAGGAGGCCCAGGGCCTCCCTCTATAAATAGAGCTAGCCACCAAAGAGAGAGAGGGAGGAGATTTTGGGTAGACTAGAGAGAGAGAGGCGACTGAACTCACCCAAGCAGTTCATCACACCAGCCAAGAACAGCCCCTCGCGAGGCCGTTCTTCCTTGTATTATTCATCATTGGCCCCTTGAGGCAATCCACCACGCCACAAACTGGAGTAGGGTATTACACCACAATGGTGGCCTGAACCACTATAAATCTCGTGTCCCTTGTGTTGTTCTTCGTGTAGTTTAGATCCTTGCGAGGTGACGAGACGTGGGTAGGCAGGAGGTGTGATCTTCGCGTGCACCCCGGAGTTCGAACCTTGAGGGTCTACCGGAACCCAAAATCTGACATTTGGCGCGCCAGGTAGGGGTGCACCGGAATTCTCCTTCCATCGCCTCGTGTTTCGCCGCCCGTCGCATCCATGTGAGACGCTCGCCGAGCCCGCGCCGAGCGCCGGGCCGCTCTCGCCACTCACGTCGCCCAGACGACCCCCGTCGGCGGGCGCCCCTGCTGTTCACCGTCGCCTGACATCAACGCCGACACCGACCCGGCGGGGAACCAGCAGCAGGAGTCGTCCCTGCATCCTTCGGTGCGGTGAGAAGGCCACACCGCCACCCCGTCGCTAACCCCAGCCGGTTCCTCGTCCCACGCCCGTCGCCATCCTGTGGACGCGCACACCGCGCTACTCCTGGCGCGGGAGCTCCTGCACTACCGCCCCGTCGATGACCTCTACGACGAGTGGCTCGCCCGCATCACTGAGCTCGCCAGCACCACTGGGGGCTCCCCTGCGCCATCCCTCTCGCTGCACCGCGCCCCGCCGTGCATGGGCGACGAAGCTCCGGGGGTGCCTCAGCCGCCTCCCCCTCAAGAAGGCACCTTGGCCCCAAGGCGCGTGGCCCTTGGGCGGAACCCACTCGGTCAGGCGCCAGCACAACAAGAGAAGAGCTGCCAAGAGATCCCTCGTCCCCAAAAAGCTGCCCGTGTGCTCCCCGCACCGGCCCGGCACGAACACGCTCCTGCTCCAGTGCACCAAGACCCCGCGCTGCTCCTGGCGGCAGCGCACAGAGACTTCCAAGATCAAGCTCTCCGTCACCAAAGGCCACCCGCGGCCACTGCAGGCTACCGTGCCTTCACCGCGGAGCTGCGCAGCGTGGCCATGCCGGGCAAGTTCAAGCCAGATCTACCCCCGCGCTATGATGGCACGGCAGACCCTGCGGAGTTCCTCCAGCTCTATGAGCTGGGTATTGAAGCCGCCAACAGGGACGAGAAGGTCATGGCGAACTGGTTCCCCATGGCATTCAAGGACGGCACCCGCACCTAGCTCCTGAACCTGGCTCCTGGCACGATCTCCTCCTGGGGCAAGATGCGCACCAGATTCATTGCCAACTTCCAAGGCATCCGCGACCGGCCCCTGGCCATGAGCGACTTGCGCCGCATCAAGCAGCAGCCGAGGGAGACCCTGCAGAAGTTCATCCAGCGTTTCAACAATGCTCGCCTTAAGATCCCCAGGGTGTCTGAGGAGGCCATCATTTCAGCCTTCTCCGACAGCGTGCGTGACGTCAAGATGAAGGAGGAGCTTGCGATCCATGAGGACCTGTGCACCTCCCTGGAGTAGTTCAACTTGGCGACCAAGTGCGCTAGGGCTGAGGAATGGCGCCTTTCCCTCCTTAAGCTGCCAGCTGCCGACCCAGAAGAGAAGAAGCCCAAGGTCAAGGACGTGAAGCGCAAGGGGGCTGCTGTGCTTGCAGCAGAGCTGGAGACCAAGCGAGGCAGGGATCAGCCCGAGTCATCCAAGGGCAGCCGGTACTGCGTGTACCACGACATCCACACCCACAACACGAACGAATGCCAAGAGCTCAGGGCCGTGCGGGACGTGCGTGCCAGCCGACGCCCCGAGTGTAGCAACCGGGGCTATGGCCGAGGAGGAGGAAGAGGTGGAGGACGATGGGAAGACCGCGACCCTCGCCAAGGGTGGCGTGACCGACCTCGCGAGGACCGCTGGCAGGACCAGCCTCGTGAGGGAGGTTGGAGGGACCCGCCTCGCGAGGCAGGTTGGAGGGATCAGCCTCACGAGGATCACCCACAAGGCAATGCGGGCCTCCCTCCTCTACCACCACAGTCGATGATGAATGAAGACCATCATCAGGACGAGGGGGCTGGAGGCTTCCAGGAGCCGCGCCCAATCGCTTTCATCTTGGGCGGCGCTCAGGCCCCAGCCTTGATGTCTACTACACAACCTTCTTCTTGTAGACGTTGTTGGGCCTGCAAGTGCACAGGTTTGTAGGACAGTAGCAAATTTCCCTGAAGTGGATGACCTAAGGTTTATCAATCCGTAGGAGGCATAGGATGAAGATGGTCTCTCTCAAACAACCCTGCAACCAAATAACAAAGAGTCTCTTGTGTCCCCAACACACCCAATACAATGGTAAATTGTATAGGTGCACTAGTTCGGCGAAGAGATGAAGATACAAGTGCAAAATAGATAGTAGATATAGGTTTTTATAATCTGAAATAATAAAAACAGAAAGGTAGCGAGCGGTAAAAGTGAGCGTAAACGGTATTGCAATGATAGGAAACAAGGCCTAGGGTTCATACTTTCACTAGTGCAAGTTCTCTCAACATAATAACATAGATAGAACATATGACAAGCCCTCAACATGCAACAAAGAGTCACTCCAAAGCCACTAATAGCGGAGAACAAACGTAGAGATTATGGTCGGGTATGAACCCACCACAAAGCTATTCTTTCGGATCAATCTATAAAAGAGTTCATACTAGAATAACACCTTAAGACACAAATCAACCAAAACCCTAATTTCACCTAGATACTCCATTGTCACCTCAAGTATCCGTGGGCATGATTATACGATATGCATCACACAATCTCAGATTCATCCAACCAACATAAAAGTACTTCAAAGAGTGCACCAAAGCTACTACCGGAGAGTCAAGAACGTGTGCCAACCCCTATGCATAGGTTCCCAAGTGTCACGAAACCCGCAAGTTGATCACCAAAACATACATCAAGTGGATCAATAGAATAACCCATTGTCACCATGGTTATCCCACACAAGACATACATCAAGTGTTCATAAAAGACTCAATCCGATAAGATAAGTTCAAAGGGGAAACTCAATTCATCACAAGAGAGTAGAGGGGGAGAAACATCATAAGATCCAACTACAATAGCAAAGCTCGGGATACATCAAGATCGTGCCATAGATGGAACACGAGAGAGAACACGAGAGAGAGAGATCAAACACATAGCTACTGGTAAATACCCTCAGCCCCGAGGGTGAACTACTCCCTCCTCGTCATGGATAGCGCCGGGATGATGAAGATGGTCTCCGGTGATGGGATCCCCCTCCGGCAGGGTGCCGGAACAGGGTCCCGATTGGTTTTTGGTGGCTACAGAGGCTTGCGGCGGCGGAACTCCCGATCTATCTTCTGTTCTGGAAGTTGTAGGGTACGTAGGTATATATGGGTGCAGGGAGAACGTCGGTGGAGCTACGGGGGCCCCACGAGGCAGGGGGCGCGCCCAGGGGGGAGGGCGCGCCCCCACCCTTGTGAGCACCTCCCGTATCTGCTGACGTGGGGTCCATGTCCATCAGGTGGGTTTCCTTCCAAAAATAACTTCTCCACTTGATTTCGTTCCGTTTTGACTCCGTCTGATATTCCGTTTCCTCGAAACACTGAAATAGGCATAAAACAGCAAATCTGGGCAGGGCCTCCGGTTAATAGGTTAGTCCCAAAAGTAACATAAAAGTGGATAATAAAGCCCAATATTGCCTAAAACAATACATAAAGTAGCATGGAGCAATCAAAAATTATAGATACGTTGGAGACGTATCAAGCATCCCCAAGCTTAATTCCTGCTCGTCCTCGAGTAGGTAAATGATAAGAAAGAATTTTTGATGCGGAGTGATACTTTGGCATAATTTCAATGTAACACTTCTTAATTGTGATATGAATATTCAGATCCGAAAGATTCAAGATAAAAGTTCATATTGACACAAAAATAATAATACTTCAAGCATACTAATCAAAGCAATCATGTCTTCTCAAAATAACATGGCAAAAGAAAGTTCATCCCTACAAAATCATATAGTTAGGCTATGCTTGATTTTCATCACACAAAGATGTTCCCAACTTCTATACCCCCGATGACAAGCCAAGCAATTGTTTCATACTTAGATAATCTCAAACTTTTTCAACCTTCACGAAATACATGAGCGTGAGCCATGGATATAACACTATGGGTGGAATAGAAAATGATGATGGGGATTGTGTGGAGAAGACAAAATAAGGATAAAGTCTCACATTGACGAGGATAATCAACGGGCTATGGAGATGCCCATCAATTGATGTCAACATGAGGAGTAGGGATTGCCATGCAACGGATGCACTAGAGCTATGAATGCTCAACAAAAGAAAACTAGTGGGTGTGCATCCAACTTGCTTGCTCACTAAGACCTAGGGCATTTGAGGAAGCCCATCGTAGGAATATACAAGCCAAGTTCTATAATGAAAAATTCCCACTAGTATATGAAAGTGATAACACATGAGACTCACTACATGAAAAACAAGGTGCTACTTTGAAGCACAATATATGAGACTCAGTACATGAAGAACAAGGTGCTACTTTGAAGCACAAGTGTGGAAAAAGAGATAGTAGCATTGCCCTTTTTATTTTTTTTTTTATTTTTTTTTGGGCCTTTCTTTTTTTTGGCCTTTCCCCTTTTTTTATTTGGGCAATGCTCTAATAATGATGATCATCACAGTTCTATTGATTACAACACAAGGATTACAACTCGAAACTTAGAACAAGATATGACTCTATATGAATGCCTCCGGCGGTGTACCGGGATGGTGCAATGAATCAAGAGTGATATGTATGAAAAATAATGCATGGTGGCTTTGCCACAAATACGATGTCAACTACAAGATCATGCAATGGGAATATGAAAAAAGTAATGTATGTCATGAATATGATGATGGAAGTTGCATGGCAATATATCTCGGAATGGCTATGGAAATGCCATAATAGGTAGGTATGCTGGCTGTTTGAGGAAGATTAAAGGAGGTTTATGTGTGATAGAGCTTATCGTATCACGGGGTTTGGATGCACCGGCGAAGTTTGCGCCAACTATCAAGGTGAGAAAGGGCAATGCACGGTACCGAAGAGGCTAGCAATGGCGAAAAGGTGAGAGTGCGTATAATCCATGGACTCAACATTAATCAAAAGAACTCATATACTTATTGCAAAAATTTAGAAGTCATCAAAAATTCAAGTACTACGCGCATGCTCCTAGGGGATAGATTGGTAGGAAAAGACCATCGCTCGTCCCCGACCGCCACTCATAAGGATGCACAAGCCAGGTACACTTCATGTTTCAAATTTGTTACACAACTTTAACCATGCGTGCATGCTACGGGACTTGCAAACTTCAACACAAGTATTTCTCAAATTCACAATCACCCAACTAGCACAACTTTGATATTATCACCTCCATATCTCAAAACAATTATCAAGTATCAAATTTATTTTAGTATTCAATTCACTCAAAAGAAAGTTTCACATATCTTGAACACCAAGTATATTAACATTAAGCAAATTACCATGCTATTAAAGACTCTCAAAATAATCTACGTGAAGCATGAGAGTTCATCTATTTCTTCAAAATAAAACTACCACCATGCTCTAAAAGATATAAGTGAAGCACTAGAGCAAAAATTATCACGCTAAAAAGATATAGGTGAAGCACTATGAGCAAAACTATCAAGATCAAAAGATATAAGTGAAGCACATAGAGTATTCTAGCAAATTCCAATTTGAGTAAGGCTCTCTCTCATTAAAGAATTTCAGATCTTGATACTTATTCAAACAGCAAGCAAAGCTAAAGGAAACTACAATGCAAGGATAGCACAACTCACGTGAAGAAGCAAAAACTTAGGCTCAACCGATACTAACCGATAGTTGTTGAAGAAGAAAGGTGGGATGCCTACCGGGGCATCCCCAAGCTTAGATGCTTGAGACTTCTTCAAATATTATCTTGGGGTGCCTTGGGCATCCCCAAGCTTGAACTTTTGCGTCTCCTTAATTCCTCTCATATCATGGTTTCTCTTTTTTATCAAAAGCTTCATTCACAACAAACTCAACAAGAACTTGTGAGATAGGTTAGTATAAACCAATGCCAAACCTTATCATCTTCTACTGTAACAAATCACTTAAATTATTATTCAACATTGAATACTAAATGCCTCTGCATATTTAACACTCCTATCATCAAATAGAATTATTAAACTGTCAGTGTTCTGGGAACGGGGGTCCCTAGACTTGCCTGCCTACAGCCTGCGGCGTGGCTCAAAGGGGGCCCAGCACGGCCCATCTTCATCAACACAAGCTCAAGACCCTCGCGAGGGGCCAAGCCTCGCGGGGCGGACGACAAGGAGCTTCCTCAGGCTCGGCCTCGTCAGGCTGGCTCACGAAGTGGCGGAGAGTTCAAGGCGGGGTACCTCGCGAGGTGCCTATGACGCAAGCCATGACGACCAAGGGTGCCAGCCGGGCGCCAGCCCGCGCAGTGTCCTTCTTTCCTCTTTGGTGCAAGGGGAGCAAGCGCAGGCGAGAGTATCAAGAAAAGGTGTCCATTTCGGTGCAACAAGACCAAGACCAGTCCAACGGCAGGATGGTGGTCTCCGTGGAGCCCAAGACGGCGTCACCAACAGAGCCTTTGACAGGCGAGGACCAACTTTAGTCAGGATAAGTGTACTAGATGTTCCCCTTCAAATTGGCCAATTGTTGGCGCCCTTCCCGCTCAATATTTGGGAAGAGGCCCAGGGCCTTCTCCTATAAATAGGACTAGCGACCCACAGGGTAGAGGGGGATCCATCCGGCCAAAGAGAGAGACCACAAGAACAGACCCTCGTGAGGCTGTTCTTCCTTGTATTGTTCATCATCAGCCCAAGAGGCAATCCACACACCACACACTGGAGTAGGGTATTACACCACAATGGTGGCCTGAACCAGTATAAATCCTATGTCTCTTGTGTTGTTCTTCTCGTAGTTTAGATCCTAGCGATTCAGTGAGGAACAAGTAGGTAGAAGGAGAAACCTCCGCGCGCACCCCAGTGTTCGAACCTCAAGGGTCTGCCGGAACCCTAAATCCGACATTTGCCGCGCCAGGTAGGGGTGCCCCGGACTTTGCCTTCCGTCACCCTGTTCTTCTCCGACCGTCGCGACCATGTCTGACGCATGCCGGGTTCGCGCAGAGCGCCGAGCCACCCTCGCTTCCCGCGTCACCCAGACGGATCCCGTCGGCGGGCGCCCTCGTCGTTCCCCGTCGCCTGCCGTCAACTCCAGCACTGGCCCGACGGGGAACGAGCAGCAAGCATCGTCCCAGCACCCGTCCATGAGGCGAGACGGCCGTACCGCTACGCCCTCGCTCACCCCCGCTGGTTCTTCATCCCGCGTGCCCCGCGCGGCCATGGAGGCTCGAGCTGCGCTCATCGCGGCAAACGAGCTCCTGCGCTACCGCCCAATCGATGACGTCTACAAAGAGTGGCTCGACCGAGTCGCCGAACTCGTCCACGCCGCTGGGGGCTCCCTCGCGCCAACTGTCTCGCTGCACCGCGCTCCGCCATGCGCGGGCAATGAAGCTCCTGGGGCGCCTCAGCCGCCTCCTCCTCAAGAAGGCGCCCTGGCTCCAAGGCGCGCGGCCCCTGGGCGGAACCCGCCCCGTCAGGAACCAACGCGGTAGGAGCAGAGCTGCCAAGAGGTCCCACGCCCTCAAGAAGCTGCCCGAGCGCTCCCTGCTCCGGCTCGTCCCGACCACGCTCCCGCTCTAGCACGTCAAGATCCCACGCTGCACCCAGCTGCAGCGCACGGGGACCCGCAAGACCGAGCCCTTCATCCTCCAAGGCCTCCTGTGGCCACAGCGGGCTGCCGCCCCTTCACCACCAAGCTACGCACCATCGCGTGGCCCGGCAAGTTCAAGCCAGACCTGCCTCCTCGCTATGACCGCACGGCAGACCCTGCAGAGTTCCTTCAGCTCTACGAGCTGGGCATCGAGGCTGCCAACGGAGACGAGAAGGTCATGGTGAACTGGATTCCCATGGATCTCAAGGATGGGGCCCGCACCTGGCTTCTCAACCTGGCCCCAGGCTTGATCTCCTCCTGGGATGAGATGCGCACCCGCTTCATCGCCAACTTCCAGGGTACTCGCGACCAGCCACCCACCATGAGCGACATGCACCGCATCAAGCAACAACCAGGGGAAACCCTGCAGAAGTACATCCAGCGCTTCAACAACGCGCGCCTCAAGATTCCCAAGGTGACCGAAGAGGCCATCATCTCAGCCTTCTCTGACGGCGTGCGTGATGTCAATATGAAGGAGGAGCTTGCAATGCATGAAGATTTGTGCACTTCCTTGGAGTTGTTCAACCTGGCGACCAAGTGCGCCAGGGCTGAGGAAGGGCGTCTCTCCCTCCTCGAATTACCTGTCGCAGACCCTGAAGACAAGAAGCCCAAGGCCAAGGACGTGAAGCGCAAGGGGGCTGCCGTGCTCGCGGCAGAACCAGACACCAAGCGGGGCAGAGATCAGCCCGAATCCTCCAAGGGCAGTCGGTACTGCGTGTACCATGACCTCCACACCCACAACACCAATGAGTGCCAAGAGCTTAGGGCCGTGCGTGAAGGACGGACTGGCCGACGTCCCGACCGCAATGACCAGGGCTACGGACGAGGAGGAGGAAGGAACGCAGGACGCTGGTAAGACCGCGGCCCACGTCAAGGGTGGCCCGACCAACCTCGCGAGGATCGCTGGCAGGACCCGCCTCGCGAGGGAGGCTGGAGGGATCAGCCTCGCGAGGATCGCCTGCAAGGTAACGCAAGCCTCCCTCCGCTACCGCCGCAGCCAAGGAGAAATGAGGACCGTCATCAGGACGAAGGGGCTGGGGGCTTCCAGGACTCACGCGCGATCGCCTGCATCCTAGGTGGAGCTCAAGCCCCAGCCTCTCAGCGCATCTTCAAGCAGTTCGCCCGCGAAGTGAATGCAGTCCTCCCCAAGCTCGAGGCCACGCGCCCTCTCAGGTGGTCGGCGTGCGCCATCACGTTCAGCTCCGCGGATTAGCTCAAGTGCGCGGCCACAGCCGGAGTCCTCCCGGTGCTTTGTTCCCCAATCATCAGCAATGTGCTAGTCACCAAGACCCTCATCGATGGCGGGGCAGGGCTCAACATGCTGTCCGTGGAAATGTTCAACAATCTCCAAGTATCCTACAGTCAGCTTCAGCCCACCAAGCCTTTCTCCGGAGTCACCGACGGCTCCACGGTCCCGATTGGGCAGGTCCGCCTCCCTGTCACCTTCGGGGCACGCGACAACTACCACACGGAGCTCATCGACTTCGACGTCACCCACATTCGCCTGCCGTACAACGCCATCCTCGGGTACCCAGCGCTGGCCAAGTTCATGGCCATAACCCACCACGGCTACAACGTCCTCAAGATGCCAGGAAGTGGCGGAGTCATCACGGTGCCCTGCGAAGAGAGAGACGCAGTCTGCTCCCTGGAGAGAGCCTTTCAGGCCGCATCACTGGAAGACCCAGATCGTGGAAGCAGGAGGCTTCCCGAGGCCACCCCCAAGAAGAAGACATCGACCGGCCTGGCCCCTCAGGAGGCAGGTCCCTCTGAGCCCGCCTGCTCAGGGGGAACCTCCCTCCATTGCATAGGGAAGCGTGCCCGATGCCCTCCTCAGGAAGGGCTTGGGTGCTCTCCCTTGGAGGGCCCTCGACCTCACCAAGGTCACGAGGGAGGCGCTTGGTCACCACGTGGAGGCGTGCTTCGAAGCACGTTTCCATCAAGAAGGAGCAAGCCAAGGAGGGCCAAACCCTCAGGAGTTCGTCAGCAAGACCATTCAGGAGCTACATGAGTCAAGGGTCATGAGAGGCAGCCGCCGCTTACCCGCTATGGCCCCCATCTAGGCGAGGATGGTGGGCTGCGCGTCTGCATCGACATACCAGGGCTCAACCAAGCCGCGTCTCAGGAGCGCCTCTGGCCTTCGCGAGTGGGACGCTGCGAGGGCCCGCCCCATAGCTATGTCCGCATGCCTTGCGGCTTGCCGAACGCGGCTGCTACGTACCGGCGCATCATGACGGCCATCCTGGAGGCTCAAGAGATCAGGCGTTCCACAGCCCTGGCGGAGATGGAGACGGTCCGCGAGGAGCCACCAGCGCCTCCGGAGCCTCCCGAGGCCCCAGGGCCTGGGGGCTCGTGAGGATCTGCGCCCGCAGCCCACCGAGTCTGCTGCATCAACACCCCTTCGTCTTCAGCATCATCAGGTGACATCTTTCTAGTTTCATTTCCAGCTGGGAGCGCCCCCAGGGCTGCATTATTCCCAGGCCGCATGGGTCCGTCCCTGTGGCATGTATCTCTTTCATTTCATGTTCTTAGCTCACTCTACCGGGGGTGCCCCTCGGGCTGCATTATCCCCAAGCCGCTCGGGTCAGACCCAGTGGCATGTACCCCTCTTGCATTTATCTTAGGGCCGTGTTTTCGACCCGTCATGCTTGTTTCTTGGTGCCTGTTTATGGTACCTTTTTCTTCCTGGATGTCGCAAGCTTGCGCGTTAAAGGGGAGGGGTGCCTGAGCATCGCGACTCAGGGCTCCTACCAGCTCTCCGGCCCTCACCCTCTGGTCTGCCCACGGCATGGCGCCCCGGCACACCAGCGACGGCTGAGACCAGCCCGAGAGCCGTGACCCGAGGACGTAGAGTTTTGAAATTTAACCAAGCTTGCGCGTTAAAGGGGGGTGCCTGAGCATCACGACTCAGGGCTCCTACCGGCTCTCCGGCCCTCACCCTCTGGTCTGCCCACGACATCGCGCCCCGGCACACCAGCGACGGCTGAGACCAGCCCGAGAGCCGGAACCCGAGGACGTAGAGTTTCGACATCTAACCAAGCTTGCGCGTTAAAGGGGGGGTACCTGAGCATCTGCGACTCAGGGCTCCTACCGGCTCTCCGGCCCTCACCCTCTGGTCTGCCCATGGCATCACGCCCCGGCACACCAGCGACGGCTGAGACCAGCCCGAGAGCCGGGACCCGAGGACGTAGAGCATCGGCATCTAGCCAAATTTGCAGGAACACACTCCAAGATAAGGCCTTGAGCCAGGCGCAACCCGCCTTGGGGTGGGGCCCCGTGAGTCCCGAGCTGGATCACGGGTGAACTAGCACACCTCGCTAGGCCTTTCGCGCCTCGCCGCCTCTCCAAGGCAACTAACGGCTGACCGTCGTTTGTCACGACGAACTCTCGTTTCTTCTGTGGTGAGCCTGTAGGGTTCCGCCAGGAGCATCGTCATGCGAGGCCCCCACAGTGTCTTCTTCACCCTCGCCCATGCAAACCACTTACATGTTAAAGGGGGGGTGCCTGAGCATCACGACTCAGGGCTCCTACTGGTTTTCCAACCCTCACCCTCTGGCCATGTCCACGGCATCGCGACCTGGCATGCCAGCGACGGCTGAGACTCACTCGAGGGCCGGGACTCGAGGACGTAGAGCAGAAAGGGGAGCGAGGGCGAGAGGGGAGAAGCACATGGTGACCTCGCCAAACAACCCTCCGACGGCCAAGACACGGACTTAGCGCCGCACCAGGAAGCGTTCCTGACCCTCGAGATAAGTCACCCTCCGGGAACACTAGCTATCGCAGCACCGTCCCTGTACCCAATACCATTCCGTCTTAGCAATGTCGCTCTCCTTTCTCACTGAATGTTGGCTGCTTGAGCGCCAAGGGGGACCTCCTGAGCATCGCGTCTCAGGGGATCTTACAGGGCCCCGGGCCGCTCACCTCCTGGCCTTGACCACGACATCACGACCTGGCATACCAGCGACGGCTGAAGCCGCCTTGGGACTGGGACCTGTCGGCGCAGAGCACCAAGCTCTCACGAGGTCTGACAGGAAGGAACTAAGCTAAGACGGAATAACCACTTCGTACTGCTTCATAATGAGGATCATATTGACAAAAGGAGCTACAGACACCTTACAAGCCCCCCACGGGGTGTGTTCTTGGCTCCTTGCTGGGACAAAAGATGCATATCCTAAGGAGTCCTAACTATAGGGACCGCAGCGGCAGACGCCATCATCAACAGTGGGCCGTCAGGCACCACCGCCAACCTCATCCAGATCAGAGATGGCGGCGGCCTAATGAGCCCATCCTGCTCCGAGAGCAGCGCAGGCTTGGGGGCTCATAGCTGTCGTCGCTCGTCTCCGGAGTCGCGAAGGGCTCGACGGAGCTGCTGGATCCTTCGAGGCGTCCGCTGCCACCGGAGGAGCTGCTGGAAGGGCGAGTGGCAGGCCTAGTCCTCGTCGCCCCAGAGCTCCAGCCGCTGCCTCTGCGGCAGCACCCCCGCCGACGCCCTTCTTTGTCGAAGACCTTGAAGAGCATCGCGGAAGCGCCATCGAACTCCAGGTGGATCATGAGGGCGCCCCTCGTCCCACAAACGCGGGCGATCTCGCCCCAGCCATGGGTCATGAAGACCTTACCTGGAGCGACGACCTCGACATCCGCATCGGTCGCCGGGGCCTGGTAGTCGGTGTGCTGCAGCCGGAGCCTGAAAGGCCCCCTCGACGGGATCTCAAAGGCGAAGGAAGGAGGGAGGCGAATCCAAGATCGAGGAGGCATGGCGGCGTGGAGCACAAACTCTCGGGAGGAGCCCTCAGCGTGGATTCCAAGAGGAACAACGCGCACCGCAGTGACCCGCCGGCGCCGACGGCGGCATCATCCATGGCGCTTGGCGTCAGCTCCTGCAGGGCCTTCGAGGTGGGCGTACAAGGGCAACGGAAACCCTCGCGGCGGTCGCTCACACCAAGGCCTCGACACCTCCTGCCATGCACCCTCACCTCGGCGGCAGAGGACCAACCGCTTCTTCGGCGAGAGCGGGTCAGGACCCTCTCGGGGGGCCTTTCCCTTCTCCTCTGCGGAGAATCGGCGGATGGGTGCCATCAGCGTGATACGGAGCAATGGTGAAGATGAAGAAGAGGAGGAGTAGCATAGGAAGATGAACTAGAATGGCTCGCGCCGTTCCATACTTATAGCCGGAGGAGGCCAGCCATCGGCTTCCACGATCGCAAGTAATCATGACCTGTTTTTGCATGCAGGGATTTGTCAGTTCGTGCAGTTGCCGAGGCATCATGGGAGCAGAGGCGCCCACGTCCAATCAACCGCCACGCGGCGCCCAAGGCCGCAGGCTGTTGGGGCCCGCAATGCTTCGCACTTGCCCTTTCGCCTCTCTGCTCGGCCAAGTCCGGGCACGCCTTGGGCCCGGGGGCTACTGTCGGCGTTCTGAGAATGGGGGTCCCCAGACTTGCCTGCCTGCGGCCTGCGGTGTGGCTCAAAGGGGGCCCAGCACGGCCCATCTTCATCAACACAAGCTCAAGACCCTCGCGAGGGGCCAAGCCTCGCGGGGCGGACGACAAGGAGCTTCCTCAGGCTCGGCCTCGTCAGGCTGGCTCATGAGGAGGCGGAGAGTTCAAGGCGAGGTACCTCGCGAGGTGCCTATGACGCAAGCCATGACGACCAAGGGCGCCAGCCGGGCGCCAGCCCGAGCAGTGTCCTTCTTTCCTCTTTGGTGCAATGGGAGCAAGCGCAGGCGAGAGTATCAAGCAAAGGCGTCCATTTCGGTGCAACAAGACCAACACCAGTCCAATGGCAGGATGAAGGTCACCGTGGAGCCCAAGACGGCGTCACCAACAGAGCCTTCGACAGGCGAGGACCAACTTTAGTTAGGATAAGTGTACTAGATGTTCCCCTTCAAATTGGCCAATTGTTGGCGCCCTTCCCGCTCAATATTTGGGAAGAGGCCCAGGGCCTTCGCCTATAAATAGGACTAGCCACCCACAGGGTAGAGGGGGGATCCATCCGGCCAAAGAGAGAGACCACAAGAACAGACCCTCGCGAGGCTGTTCTTCCTTGTATTGTTCATCATCAGCCCAAGAGGCAATCCACACACCACACACTGGAGTAGGGTATTACACCACAATGGTGGCCTGAACCAGTATAAATCCTGTGTCTCTTGTGTTGTTCTTCTCGTAGTTTAGATCCTAGCGATTCGGTGAGGAACAGGTAGGTAGAAGGCGAAACCTCCACGCGCACCCCAGTGTTCGAACCTCAAGGGTCTGCCGGAACCCTAAATCCGACATAAACAAGCATATATATGCAAACAACGCACACATAACAGCAATCTGCCAAAACAGTACAGTCTGTAAGAATGCAAGAGCATCAATACTTCCTTGACTCCAAAAATTATGAACTAAAATTTCCACTGTAATAAATTTATCAGATCTCAATATTCAAAAAGATTCAACGTTATACCATTCTCTGACTTTTCTAGAGAATTTTTGCAACAGCGGTAAACTTTCTGTTTTCAAACAGCAACATGCAAACTAGCAAAATAAGCATGGCAAAGGTTATCCTTGACTCTTTTATTGAAACTAAAGAAGCAAAACATCATTCTAACTAACAGCAAGCAAAAACTAACACAAGAAAATGACGCTCCAAGAAAAACACATATCATGTGGTGAATAAAAATATAGCTCCAAGTAAAGTTACCGATGAACGAAGACGAAAGAGGGGATGCCTTCCGGGGCATCCCCAAGCTTAGGCTCTTGGTTGTCCTTGAATATTACCTTGGGGTTCCTTGGGAATCCCCAAGCTTAGGCTCTTGCCACTCCTTATTCCATAGTCCATCGAACCTTTACCCAAAACTTGAAAACTTCAACCACACAAAACTCAAAACAAAACTCATAAGCTCCGTTAGTATAAGAAAATAAAACCACCACTTAGGTACTGTGATGAACTCATTCTAAATTCATATGGGTGTACTATCTACTGTATTCCAACTTATCTATGGTTCATACCCTCCGATACTAGCCATAGATGCATCAAAACAAGCAAACAACACATAGAAAACAGAATCTGTCAAAAACAGAACAGTCTGTAGTAATCTGTATAAAACTTATACTTCTGGAACCCCAAAAATTATGAAATAAATTCCTGGACCTGAGCAATTTGTCTATTAATCATCTTCAAAAAGAATCAACCTAAAATCACTCTCCACCAAAAAATGGCAGCTAAACTCCTGAGCGCTAAAGTTTCTGTTTTTCACAGCAAGATCACATAAACTTCACCCAAGTATTCCCAAAGGTTCTACTTGGCACTTTATTGAAACAAAAGCTATAAAACATGATTACTACAATAGCATAATCATGTGGACACACAAAAACAGTAAGGATAAATATTGGGTTGTCTCCCAACAAGCGCTTTTCCTTAATGCCTTTTAGCTAGGCATGATGATGACAATGATGCTCACATAAAAGATAAGAATTGAAACATAACGGGAGCATCATGAAGCATATGACTAGCATATTTAAGTCTAACCCACTTCCTATGCATAGGGATTTTGTGAGCAAACAACTTATGGGAACAATAATCAACTAGCATAGGGTGGCACAACATGCATAGCTTCAAAATTTTAAGCACATAGAGAGGAAACTTGACATTATTGCAATTCCTACAAGCATATGTTCCTCTCTCATAATAATTTTCAGTAGCATCATGAATGAATTCAACAATATAACCAGCACCTAAAGCATTTTTTTCATGATCTACAAGCATAGAAAATTTTCTACTCTCCACATAAGCAAACTTCTTCTTTATAGCATACACATCATCACAATAATCAGCAGAGATAGGAGGCATGCTGTCATCATAGTAAATTCACTCATCAAAGCTTGGGGGACAAAATATATCATATTCATCAAACATAGCTTCCCCAAGCTTTTGGCTTTGCATATCATTAGCATCATGGATATTCAAGGAATTCATACTAACGACATTGCAATCATGCTCATCATATAAAAACATTCTATAGATTTCTTCCTCTAGCACTTGAGCACAATTTTCCTTTCCATCATACTCATGAAAGATATTAAAAAGGTGAAGCGTATGAGACAAACTCAACTCCATTTTTTTTGTAGTTTTCTTTTATGAAATAAACTAGTGCTAAGACAAGAAACAAAACGATTCGATTGCAAGATCTAAAGATATACCTTCAAGCGCTAACCTCCCCGGCAACGGCGCCAGAAAAGAGCTTGATGTCTACTACACAACCTTCTTCTTGTAGACGTTGTTGGGCCTGCAAGTCCACAGGTTTGTAGGACAGTAGCAAATTTCCCTCAAGTGGATGACCTAAGGTTTATCAATCCGTAGGAGGCATAGGATGAAGATGTTCTCTCTCAAACAACCCTGCAACCACATAACAAAGAGTCTCTTGTGTCCCCAACACACCCAATACAATTGTAAATTGTATAGGTGCACTAGTTCGGCGAAGAGATGAAGATACAAGTGCAAAATAGATAGTAGATATAGGTTTTTGTAATCTGAAATAATAAAAACAGCAAGGTAGCGAGCGGTAAAAGTGAGCGTAAACGGTATTGCAATGATAGGAAACAAGGCCTAGGGTTCATACTTTCACTAGTGCAAGTTCTCTCAACAATAATAACATAGATAGAACATATGACAAGCCCTCAACATGCAACAAAGAGTCACTCCAAAGCCACTAATAGTGGAGAACAAACGTAGAGATTATGGTCGGGTACGAAACCACCGCAAAGCTATTCTTTCGGATCGATCTATAAAAGAGTTCGTACTAGAATAACACCTTAAGACACAAATCAACCAAAACCCTAATGTCACCTAGATACTCCATTGTCACCTCAAGTATCCGTGGGCATGATTATACGATATGCATCACACAATCTCATATTCATCCAACCAACATAAAATCACTTCAAAGAGTGCCCCAAAGCTACTACCGGAGAGTCAAGAACGTGTGCCAACCCCTATACATAGGTTCCCAAGTGTCACGAAACCCGCAAGTTGATAGCCAAAACATACATCAAGTGGATCAATAGAATAACCCATTGTCACCACGGTTATCCCACGCAAGACATACATCAAGTGTTCATAAAAGACTCAATCCGATAAGATAACTTCAAAGGGGAAACTCAATTCATCACAAGAGAGTAGAGGGGGAGAAACATCATAAGATCCAACTACAATAGCAAAGCTCGAGATACATCAAGATCGTGCCATAGATGGAACACGAGAGAGAACACGGGAGAGAGAGATCAAACACATAGCTACTGGTACATACCCTTAGCCCCGAGGGTGAACTACTCCCTCCTCGTAATGGATAGCGCATGGATGATGAAGATGGCCTCCGGTGATGGGATCCCCCTCCGGAGGGTGCCGGAACAGGGTCCCGATTGGTTTTTGGTGGCTACAGAGGCTTGCGGCGGCGGAACTCCCGATCTATCATCTGTTCTGGAAGTTTTAGGGTACGTAGGTATATATGGGTGCAGGGAGAACGTCGGTGGAGCTACAGGGGCCCCACGAGGCAGGGGGGCGCGCCCAGGGGGGGAGGGTGCGCCCCCCACCCTCATGAGCACCTCCCGTATCTTCTAACGTGGGGTTCAAGTCCATCAGGTGGGTTTCCTTCCAAAAATAACTGCTCCAGTTGATTTCGTTCCGTTTTGACTCCGTCTGATATTCCTTTTCCTCGAAACACTGAAATAGGCATAAAACAACAAATCTGGGCTGGGCCTCCGGTTAATAGGTTAGTCCCAAAAGTAATATAAAAGTGGATAATAAATCCCAATATTGCCTAAAACAATACATAAAGTAGCATGGAGCAATCAAAAATTATAGATACGTTGGAGACGTATCAGGCCTCTCAGCGCATCTTCAAGCAGTTTGCTCGCGAAGTGAATGCAGTCCTCCCCAAGCTTGAGGCCACACGCCCTCTCAGGTGGTCAGCGTGCGCCATCACGTTTAGCTCAGCGGATCATCTCAAGTGCGCGGCCACAGCCGGAGTCCTCCTGATGCTTTGTTCCCCAATCATCAACAATGTGCAAGTCACCAGGACCCTCATCGATGGCGGAGCAGGGCTCAATGTCCTATCCGTCGAGACGTTCAACAATCTCCAAGTGCCATACAATCAGCTTTAGCCAACCAAGCCTTTCTTAGGAGTCACTAATGGTTCCACGGTTCTGATAGGGCAGGTCCGCCTTCCTGTTACCTTCGGGAAGCGCGGCAACTACTGCACCGTTCTCATTGACTTCGACGTCGCGCACATTCGCCTACCGTACAATGCCATCCTCAGGTACCCAGCCCTGGCCAAGTTCATGGCTGTGACTCATCACGGCTACAATGTCCTGAAGATGCTAGGAAGCGGTGGAGTCATCACGGTGCCTTGTGAAGAGAGAGACGCCGTGTGTTCTCTGGAACGTGCTTTTCAAGCCGCGTCAGATGAAGACCCAGATCACAGGAGCGGAAGGCTTCCCGAGGCTGCCCCTAAGAAGAAGAAGACATCACCTGGTCCGAACCCTCGGGAGGCAGGCCTGTTCAGGGGGCGCCTCCTTCTGTCACATAGGAAGGCGCGCCCGGCGCCCTCCTCGAGCAAGGCTCGAGGGCTCTCTCCTGGAGGGCCATCGACTTTGCTAATATCACGAGGGAGGCGCTTGGGCACCACTTGGAGGCGTGTTTCAAAGCACGTTTCCCTTAGGAAGGAGCAAGGCAAGGAGGGCCAAACCCTCAGGAGTTTGTCAGCGAGATCATTCAGGAGCTGCAGGAGTCAAGAGTCATGAGTGGCAGCCGCCGCTTACCCACCGTAGCTCCCCATCCAGGCGAGGATGGTGGGCTGCGCGTCTGCATCGACATACCATGACTCAACCGAGCCGCCTCTCAGGAGCGCCTCTGGCCCTCACACATGGGACGCTATGAAGGTCCACCCCACAGCTATGTTCACATGCCTTACGGCCTGCCGAACGCGGCTGTTGTGCGTCAGCGCCTCATGAGGAGCATCCTGGAGGCTCAAGCGGCCAGGCATTCCACAGTCCTGGTGGAGATGGAGATGGTCCGCGAGGAGCCACCAGCGCCTTTGGAGCCTCCCGAGGCTCCTGGGCCTGGGGGCTCGTGAAGATCGGCTTCCGCAGCGCACGTCGTCCGCTACTCCAGCATCCCTTCATCTTCAACATCATCAGGTGACATCCTTCGAGTTTCATTTTCAGCTAGGAGCGCCCCCAGGGCTGCATCATTCCTAGGCCACGTGGGTCCGTCCCTGCGGCATGCATCCCTTTGGTTCATGTTTTTAGCTTACTTTATTGGGGGCGCCCCTCGGGCTGCTTCATCCCCAAGTCGCTCGGGTCTGACCCAGCGGTGTTCGCCTTTTTCTGCGCCTATCTAAATGGATTTCTCCTTCATGATTAACGTGCTTGACTTAATCGCCCGCTCGATTGACACCAACTGATGGAGCTGCTCCCTAACGGCACGATGCTTGTGCATGGGTCCGTCCCTGCAACTTCGACAAACCTGAATGGCTGAGCTCTGGCCGCGGCAACCCCGCAAGGCGCCACCTCACCAAGCCTTCAGTGCCTCGTCACCCTCCCAGAGCAACCAGCGGCTGGCCAACAATTGTAACGGCAAACTCTCGCTTTTCTTTTGATGAACTCGCAGGATCTCTTTAAGTAGCAGCGTCGGGCAAGGCCTTCGTAGCGTCTTCTTCGCTCTCGTCCGTGCGAACCGCTTGCACGTTAAAGGGTGGGTACCTGAGCATCGCGACTCCTGGACTCTTACTGGCTCTCTAGCCCTCACCTCCTGGCCTTGTCCATGGCATCGCAACCTGGCATACCAGTGACGGCTGAGCTCGCTCGAGGGTCAGGACCTAAGGACATAGAGCACGAAGGGGAGCAAAGGCAAGAGGGAAGAGGCACATGGGGACCTCTCCGGGCAACTCCTCAGCTGCCGATGCGCGGGCCTGGCGCCGTGCCTAGGAGTGGCTTCTGACTCCCGAGATAAGTCATCCTTCGGAAATACTAGCTATCGCAACACCGACCTCGCACCTAATGCAATCCCGTTTTGGCAACGTCAAACTCCTTTCTCACTGAACGATGGCTGCTTGAGCGCTAAAGGGGACCTCCTGAGCATCGCGACTCAGGGGCTCTTACTGGTCCCCGGGCCGCTGACCTCCTAGCCTTGACCATGACATTGCGACCTGACATAATAGTGACGGCTGAAGCTTGCCTTGGGACCGGGACCTGTCAGCGCAGAGCGTCAAGTCCTCACGAGGTTCGAAAGGAGGAACTAAGCTAAGACGGGACGAGCATCTCACACCGCTTCACGATAAGGATCATATTAACAAATGGAACTACAGGCACCTTACAAACCCCCACGGGGTGTGTTCTTCGATTCCTCGCATGGAACAAAAGGAGCAAATCCTAAAGAGCGCTAGCTACACGCGCCTCCACAAGAGACGCCATCATCAACAGTGGGCCGTCAGGCACCGTCGCCAACCCCATATAGACCTGTGGCGACGACGGCCTGACGAGCCCGCCCTGCTTCGAGCGTCATGCGAGCTCGGAGGCTCGTAGCTGTCGTCGCTCATCTCCGGAGTCGCGAAGAACTCGGCGGAGTCACTGGATTCTCCGACACCTCCGCTACCTGAGGAGATGTTGGGGGAGCGATTGGCGAGCCTAGTCCTTGCCACGGCAGGGCCCCGGCCGCCTTTCTCAGGGCAGGACTCTAGCCGGCGTCCATCGTACTCGAGGTGGATTACGAGGGCACCACCCGTCCTACAGACCCGGGTGATCTCGCCCCAGCCACGGGTCATGTAGACCTTGCCCGGAGCGACGATCTTGACCTCCGCTCCGATCGTAGGGGTACTGCAGTCCGCATGCTGCAGCCAAAGCTCGATAGGCCCCCTCGGTGGGATCTCGAAGGTGAAGGAAGGAGGGAGGCGAATCCAAGACCGAGGAGGAATGGCAGCGTGAAGCACGAGCTCGCGAGAGGGGCCCTCAGCGTGAACCCCAGGAGGAACGACGCGCACCGCCGTGATCCGCCGGCGGCGACGGCGCCTCTGGCGGTGCCGCTCGGCGCCAGCGCCTTTAGGACCCTTGATCCGGGCGTACAAGGGAAATGGGAATCCAGGCGGCCGCCGCTCAAACCATGGCTTCGACACCTCCTGCCAAGCACCCCCTTCTCCGCGAAAAGAGACGAGCCGTTTCTTCGCAGGAAGCGGGACAGGACCCTCTCGGGGGGCCTTCCCTTTCTCTTCGGCAGAAAACTGACGAATTGGTGCCATTGGCGTAGGGTGGAGCGAGGACAAATAAGAAGATGGAGAGTAGCAGGAAGAGATGGACTGGGAAGGCCCACGCCGCTCCGTACATATAGCCGGGGGAGGCCAACCGTCGGCCTCCACGATCACAGGTAATCATGACCCATTTTGCATGCAGGGAATCATCAATTCGTGCAGTTGCCGAGGCGTCATGGGGAAGCAGGGACGCCCACGTCCAATCAACCGCCACGTGGCGCCCAAGGCCGCAGCCTTATGGGGCCCACGGCGCTTCACACTTGCCCCTTCGCTTCTCTGCTAAGCCAAGTCCAGGCGCGCCTTGGGCCCATGGGCTACTGTCGGCGTTTTGGGAACAGGGGTACCCAGACTTGCCTGCCTGCGGCCTGCGGCGTGGCTTAGGAAGTGGCCCAGTATGGCCCATCTTCATCAACACATACTCAAGACCCTCGCGAGGGGCCAAGCCTCATGGGGCGGACGACAGGAGGCTTCCTCGGGCACAGCCTTGTCAGGCTGGCGCGCGAGAAGGCGGAGAGATCAAGGCGGGGTACCTCATGAGGTGCCCATGATGCAAGCCATGACGACCAAGGCCAGGCGGGCGCCAGGCGGGCGCCGGCCTGCGCAAAGTCCTTGTTTCCTCTTTGTTGCAAAGGGGGCAAGCGCAGGCAGGAGTATCAAGCAAAGGCAACCATTTCAGTGCAACAAGACCAAGACCAGCAGGACGGCAGGATGGAGGTCATCGTGGAGCCCAAGCCGGCATCACTGTCAGGGTCTTTGGCAGGCGAGGACTGCCTTTAGTCAGGATAAGTGTACTAGATGTTCCCCTTCAAAATGGCCAATTGTTGGCGCCCTTCCCGCTCAATATTTGGGAAGAGGCCCAGGGCCTCCCTCTATAAATAGAGCTAGCCACCGAAGAGAGAGAGAGGGAGGAGATTTTGGGTAGACTAGAGAGAGAGAGAGGCGACTCAACTCACCCAAGCAGTTCATTGCACCAGCCAAGCACAGCCCCTCGCGAGGCTGTTCTTCCTTGTATTATTCATCATTGGCCCCCTGAGGCAATCCACCACGCCACAAACTGGAGTAGGGTATTACACCACAATGGTGGCCTAAACCAGTATAAATCTCGTGTCCCTTGTGTTGTTCTTCGTGTAGTTTAAATCCTTGCGAGGCGACGAGATGTGGGTAGGCAGGAGGTCTGATCTCCGCGTGCACCCCAGAGTTCGAACCTTGACGGTCTGCCGGAACCCGAAATCCGACAAAACCAACAACGGCAAGCACCCGACCGCAGTAGTGCGATCGGGGTGGTCCTCGGTGTCGAAGATGATAGGCGTGCTGGACCACTTCAGTGGCTTCCGTGCCTCGAGTAACGGCTCCACCCCTATGATCTCACGCATCCATTGCTTGAGCTAGCGGTGGGATGTATGCAGCGAGGCGCCACCATTGATGCACATGGCCTCTGTTGCTTTCTGGAACTCGTGGTCGCCGGACTCATCGTCGTCGTCATGTTCATCGTCTTCCAGCTTCTTGTCGCGGCCCCGGGCGGGCCTCTCTTGCTGATTATCCTTGCTGCGGCGACCTCCTTGGCCGCCACGCTTCTTGGCGGATCCTTGGGCACCATCTTGGCCCTTCTCCTTGTCCCGCCTTTCATATTCGGCTTTTTGCTTCTCAGCGCGCAGCTCAACTTGTTGGTAGTTTTGGGGGTCGTGGCCTTTGGTGCGGTGGATCTTGCAATACTGCTTGTTGGAGCCCCCTGGCTTGTCGGCAGCCGCCAAGGCCCGGCAAGCGGCACATACGGCAACCTCCTGGCCGGGGTCGCTTGCCTTGACCTTTTTGGTAGTGCCAGCATCGTCGGATCCTTCGACGGCAAGCACGGTCTTGCCCTTGCGCTTCCCGTTACGGCACCGGCCCTTCTTTGCCGGGGTGGTGGTGTCATCCGTGGAGTCAGTTTCCGCGCCGGCGTCCTCACCAGGGTACTTCCTCCCCTCTTCAGCTCGAGCACACTGATCGGGCATAACATAAAGGTTGGCCACATCCTTGACCTTGTTCATCGCCAGCTCCTCACGCATCTTGCGGTTACGCACATTCTGATGGAATGCACTGATCATGGTGGCAGGATGAATGTCTGGGATGTTATACTACACTCGATGATGTGCAAGTCGCTCGCCTGGCCATGAGCTTGGTGGCCTCCAGTAAAGGCGCCAACAAACTCATGACACAGATCCGACCAGGAAGAAATGGAGTCCACCGGCAAGTGCATCACCAATGACATAACATTGGGCTTGAGTGCCAATGGGAAGTAATTGGCAAGCACCTTATCATCGCGGGCCCCAGCAGCTTGCATCGCGATGGTGAAGATGCTGAGGAACTCCGACGGGTGAGTCTTGCCATTGTACTTCTCGCCAATGTCGGGCTTGAACGTGCGGTGGGAGGGCCACTGGAACTATCGCAGCTCCCGGGTGGAGGCCGGGCAGCCCACCTCGTAGGGTAGGCCACCGTAGCCTCCCGGTGCTGGGTGGTCCATAGTGGGCCCCGCCAGCCTGTCCGTCTGGTGGCGCTCATCGCGCCAGCGCTCGATGGTGGTTCGAGCGTCTTCAAGGGCTCGATGCCGAAGAACTTGATGCTGGTCGTGGTGGGTCCGTGGGTCGGACGACGCTTTGGAGATATCATCACGAGCGTCATCGCGACGGATCGACACCCGTGGTGTCTGGTGTGAAGGAGGAGAGTGCACTGTGGCCGCATCGCCCTCGGCCCATCCACCGCTAGCATGCGGTGGCTCGATGGAGTGACGTCCTACGGGCCCCGCCAGTCGCGGCTCATCTTTGTTGGCGATGCCGACAAGGCTCCAGATAGTGGATCTCCATTCGTCGAGCTTCTCCACAATAGGAGGGAAGTCGAGGAGCAGCTGCGCGTGCGCCAGAGCTTCTGCTAGTCTGGGCGGCTGCGAAAGCTGCGTGGACCTTGACGCGCTTCGACTTCTAACTATGTTAGAAGGAGCCCTATCACGGCCCTGTGGTTGTCCACCGTTTTCGCCAGCACCTCGGCGTGCATGCTGGCCCTCCTTGTCATGTGAAGGGCGCGCGGGACTCTTCCCAGGGCGGCGCCTAGGGTCACCAGCGTGGCGGCGCTGCTCATCACGCACGACTTGAGCAGAGCGCGCTGTGGGCGCCGGTGTTGGCATCTTGGAGGTCGCCATGCTGCCGTCTGGCGGCACGACGACGCCTCTAGAGGGCCCCGCACTACCTGCAGGGGGCCCAACTCCGCCTCTGGAGTTCGCGGCATGTGGCTCGTCATTTGGCGTACGCACGACGCCGCTCACCAGGCCCGGACTGCCAGGGTGATGTGGATGTTTGCGGGCCGCGCCACGGGTTCTTTTTGCGACTTGCCTTCTACTGGTCCGCACTGGTATAGGCAGTCCGGTCTCGGACAAACCGATAGCCATGGTCATCTTCCTCTTGGGAGCCATGGAGACGAAGAACTGTGCTACCAGCTGCTAAACCAGATTCTCACTACTGCGCCCCCTACCTGGCACGCCAAAGATGTCGGTGGGAAGCGACACCTATGGGATCACAAGAATCCCTACTACGGTTGCGGGGCGCGGGGTGGTGAGAAGAGCAGGATCAGCAGCCAGCACGAAGGCATGGATCGTTTACCCAGGTTCGGGCCGCAAGGATGCGTAATACCCTAGTCCTGCTTTGGCGTGGATATCTGTGATCTTTGAGCTAGCTACAATGAGCGTAACTTGTTCCAGAGTCCGAATCCTTCTCCTGGATGCCTTGGGCCTCCTTTTATAGGCAAGGGGATCGCCACAGTGGCACACAGGAGGTGGCATCGGGGTACTGTGGTTAAGCCTATTGCTGGCCATTACTGGACAAGACACATTTAATGCGCCTTCTGACGTGTCCTCCTTACTCTACCGCCGCTTCGCCCTACCTCGATATGCATCTGGGCCAGCGGGGCGGTCAGTGCCATGTAGGCCGGCAGGCTGCTGAGGTGGCGCGGTGGTAGGCCCTTCACAAAGATTTGCATGCCACCACGTAGCCATGCGCTGAGTTTGCCGAGAAGCCTCATGTCGACACGCAGGTGCCTGCCAAGCTGGTGGGGTGGCAGCTGCATGGGAGCGGTGGTAGAAACCTGGTGGGTGTTGGCCTTGCTGTGACCTCGCGGATGTCCTCAGCAAGGGCCCTGTCGGGGGCCCGGCAAGGGTTTTGCCGTGGCGTTGCGGTCGTCCCCGGCAAGGATCTTGCTGGGGGTCTTGTGGGTTCCCTTGGCAAGGATCTCGCCGAGGTTCGTTGTCTTCTAATCCTCTTCTGATTTGAAGTGTTTCTTGTCTGCACAAAGATCTCCATGCCATCATGGAGGTGCGTCTCGAGCCTAGGTCCCAATGTGGTTGGCGGTGCCAGAGGAACTGGGGCTCAAGGGTGGCACGATCCGCTAGCGTTGGGTAGGCTGCCTCGGCAAGGTCCTTGCCGGGGCCGTGGAAGACGCCCCGGCAAGGGTCCTGCCGGGGGAAACCACCTCGCCTTCTTGCTCTTAATGCCTCTATCTTGGCGTCACTTTGGCCATCTCGCGGTTTTGATTTCCTGCCTCTGCCCTGCTTAAGTGTGGTCGTGGGCACGGCTCCGGCTTCCCGTGCACAAACAAGGGGTACAAAGGAGTTCCCCTACTTTAGTACACCGACAGTTTCATTCAAATCATGCAAATTAGAGTCCAAAATAAGAGGAAAAGCGTTAGGAAAATTAGATACATTGGAGACGTATCAACTCCCCCAACCTTAAACCTTTGCTTGTCCTCAAGCAATTCAGTTGATAAACTGAAAGTGAAAAAGAAAAAAATTTACATACTCTTTTGCTCTTGTTTCATAAATAAGCTTAAATAGCACCGAGGTTTTCAGGAAGGATTATAACTAACCATGTCAACAATAACTCTTAAAAATTATATTAACTCATATCAATGACATAATCAACTAGAGAGCAATAATAAGATATCTCAAATATTAACACATTGTCAAAACAACCATGATATAATATGACAATAGTGGTATCTCGCTAGCCCTTTCTGACACCGCAAAACATAAATGCAGAGCACCCCCAAAGTTCAAGCAGCGACTAAACATTGTAATTCATGGTAGAAAAGATCTAGTCATGATGCACCCATTATTAGCTACACACAATGCATCAGCATGAAAGCAGTGCTCTTAGGTTCTGGCGCTTATTTGAGAAGGTGATGAAACAACATAGGAGTAAATAGATAGTCCCTTCGCAGAGGGAAGCAGTGATTTGAAGAGGTGCCAGAGCTCACGTTTTTAAAACAGAGGTAAATGATATTTTGAGACATGCACCCTTCTCATTCACTTCACGACTATTAGTTATCAATATGTTCCATGCTAAACATGCTAGTGGCGGCTCCCAAGCGGAAATGTAAATGTTATGACTCCATTGCGAGTTTTTGTTTGATTATTTGTAAGCTCTTTTCTTTTTGCAGTTTGGGACTGGGCATCCCTATTACCGCCCTTTTCTCGTGCGATGGCGAGTGAATAAACACTCGACTTGAGAATAACCCGCTTAGCATGGAAGATACCGACTACCTCCTCTTGTTCCATGAACGATCCGGGCACACAAAAAGGATATTTATTTGAAGTTTTTAGAGTTGGCACATGCAAAATTACTTAGGACGGCAGGGTAATACCACATATAGGTAGGTATGGTGGACTCATTTGGAATAACATGGGTTTCAGGTTTTTGGATGTACAAGCAGAGTTCCCACTTAGTACAGGTGAAGGTTAGCAAATAGGTTGAGAAGCGGCCAGCTAGAGAGCAACAACGGTCATGAACATGCATTATGCATAAGTAACATTGGATACTAGGATGAGTAGGATATGAACACCATGAACATAAATATCATAGAGGCTATGTTGGTTTTGATTCAACTACATGCATGAACATGTGCCAAGTCAAGCCACTCGAACATTCAGAGGAGGATACCGTATCATCATACTACATCACAATCATTTTAATGCAATGTTGATATCCAAGATAAGTCATTATTCACTCCTAGCTACTTATGCATGGCATGAGAAACTATAATCTCTAATTGTCACTTCAAACATGTTTGACCATAATAGGCTGAATCATGGATACTAGGTTAAACATATTTACAAAAACAGAACAAGTCGAGTTCATACCCGTTTCTCTCTGCCACAGCCAGTTCATCTTATATCGTCATTATTGCCTTTCACTTGCACGACCGAATGATTTGAAATAATAATAGTGCAAAAATGCCGTGGACTATGCTGGAATCTGCAAGCATTTTATTCAAGAGGAGAAGACAAGGAAATATGGGCTCTTTGTTAGATCAACAATGCAAATGGGAGCCACTCAATATTTCCATCGTGGTCTTCTCCTCGGTATGACTTGATAAAAAGAAAAGAAATTCAGAGAAACACACTGAAATATTTTTGGAGTTTTTTGTTTTTTTGAAAGCAAGCAAGTGAAAAGAGAAAAGCAAAAAACGTGAAAAACTATTTACATGGGGAAGCTCCAAACAAGTAAAAGAAGAACAAGTGGGTTGTGCCCATGACGCAAGCCATGACGACCAAGGCCAGGCGGGTGCCAGGCGGGCGCCGGCCTGCGCAAAGTCCTTGTTTCCTCTTTGTTGCAAAGGGGGCAAGCGCAGGCAGGAGTATCAAGCAAAGGCAACCATTTCAGTGCAACAAGACCAAGACCAGCAGGACGGCAGGATGGAGGTCATCGTGGAGCCCAAGCCAGCGTCACTGTCAGGGTCTTTGGCAGGCGAGGACTGACTTTAGTCAGGATAAGTGTACTAGATGTTCCCCTTCAAAATGGCCAATTGTTGGCGCCCTTCTCGCTCAATATTTGGGAAGAGGCCCAGGGCCTCCCTCTATAAATAGAGCTAGCCACCGAAGAGAGAGAGAGGGAGGAGATTTTGGGTAGACTAGAGAGAGAGAGAGGCGACTGAACTCACCCAAGCAGTTCATTGCACCAGCCAAGAACAGCCCCTCGCGAGGATGTTCTTGCTTGTATTATTCATCATTGGCCCCCTGAGGCAATCCACCACGCCACAAACTGGAGTAGGGTATTACACCACAATGGTGGCCTAAACCAGTATAAATCTCGTGTCCCTTGTGTTGTTCTTCGTGTAGTTTAAATCCTTGTGAGGCGACGAGATGTGGGTAGGCAGGAGGTGTGATCTCCGCGTGCACCCCAGAGTTCAAACCTTGACGGTCTGCCGGAACCCGAAATCCGACAAAACCAACAACGACAAGCACCCGACCGCAGTAGTGCGATCGGGGTGGTCCTCGGTGTCGAAGATGATAGGCGTGCTGGACCACTTCAGTGGCTTCCGTGCCTCGAGTGACGGCTCCACCGCTATGATCTCACGCATCCATTGCTTGAGCTAGCGGTGGGATGTATGCAGCAAGGCGCCACCATTGACGCACATGGCCTCTGTAGCTTTCTGGAACTCGTGGTCGCCGGACTCATCGTCCTCATCATGTTCATCGTCTTCCAGCTTCTTGTCGCGGCCCCGGGCGGGCCTCTCTTGCTGATTATCCTTGCTGCGGCGGCCTCCTTGGCCGCCACGCTTCTTGGCGGATCCTTGGGCACCATCTTGGCCCTTCTCCTTGTCCCGCCTTTCATATTCGGCTTTTTGCTTCTCAGCGCGCAGCTCAACTTGTTGGTAGTTTTGGGGGTCGTGGCCTTTGGTGCGGTGGATCTTGCAATACTGCTTGTCGGAGCCCCCTGGCTTGTCGGTAGCCGCCAAGGCCCGGCAAGCGGCACATACAGCAACCTCCTGGCCGGGGTCGCTTGCCTTGACCTTTTTGGTAGTGTCAGCATCGTCGGATCCTTCGACGGCAAGCACGGTCTTGCCCTTGCGCTTCCCGTTACGGCACCGGCCCTTCTTTGCCGGGGTGGTGGTGTCATCCGTGGAGTCAGTTTCCGCGCCGGCGTCCTCACCAGGGTACTTCCTCCCCTCTTCAGCTCGAGCACACTGATCGGGCATAACATAAAGGTTGGCCACATCCTTGACCTTGTTCATCGCCAGCTCCTCACGCATCTTGCGGTTACGCACATTCTGATGGAATGCACTGATCATGGTGGCAGGATGAACGTCTGGGATGTTATACTACACTCGATGATGTGCAAGTCGCTCGCCTGGCCATGAGCTTGGTGGCCTCCAGTAAAGGCGCCAACAAACTCATGACACAGATCCGACCAGGAAGAAATGGAGTCCACCGGCAAGTGCATCACCAATGACATAACATTGGGCTTGAGTGCCAATGGGAAGTAATTGGCAAGCACCTTATCATTGCGGGCCCCAGCAGCTTGCATCGCGATGGTGAAGATGATGAGGAACTCCGACGGGTGAGTCTTGCCATTGTACTTCTCGCCAATGTCGGGCTTGAACGTGCGGTGGGAGGGCCACTGGAACTGTCGCAGCTCCCGGGTGGAGGCCGGGCAGCCCACCTCGTAGGGTAGGCCACCATAGCCTCCCGGTGCTGGGTGGTCCATAGTGGGCCCCGCCAGCCTGTCCGTCTGGTGGCGCTCATCGCGCCAGCGCTCGATGGTGGTTCGAGCGTCTTCAAGGGCTCGATGCCGAAGAACTTGATGCTGGTCGTGGTGGGTCCGTGGGTCGGACGACGCTTTGGAGATATCATCACGAGCGTCATCGCGATGGATCGACACCCGTGGTGTCTGGTGTGAAGGAGGAGAGTGCACTGTGGCCGCATCGCCCCCGGCCCATCCACCGCTAGCATGCGGTGGCTCGATGGAGTGACGTCCTACGGGCCCCGCTGGTCGCGGCTCATCTTTGTGGGCGATGCCGACAAGGCTCCAGATAGTGGATCTCCATTCGTCGAGCTTCTCCACAATAGGAGGGAAGTCGAGGAGCAGCTGCGCGTGCGCCAGAGCTTCTGCTAGTCTGGGCGGCTGCGAAAGCTGCATGGACCTTGACGCGCTTCGACTTCTAACTATGTTAGAAGGAGCCCTATCACGGCCCTGTGGTTGTCCACCGTTTTCGCCAGCACCTCGGCGTGCATGCTGGCCCTCCTTGTCATGTGAAGGGCGCGCGGGACTCTTCCCAGGGCGGCGCCTAGGGTCACCAGCGTGGCGGCGCTGCTCATCACGCACGACTTGAGCAGAGCGCGCTGTGGGCGCCGGTGTTGGCGTCTTGGAGGTCGCCATGCCGCCGTCTGGCGGCACGACGACGCCTCTAGAGGGCCCCGCACTACCTGCAGGGGGCCCAACTCCGCCTCTGGAGTTCGCGGCGTGTGGCTCGTCATTTGGCGTACGCACGACGCCACTCACCAGGCCCGGACTGCCAGGGTGATGTGGATGTTTGAGGGCGGCGCCACGGGTTCTTTTTGTGACTTGCCTTCTACTGGTCCGCACTGGTATAGGCAGTCCGGTCTCGGACGAACCGATAGCCATGGTCGTCTTCCTCTTGGGAGCCATGGAGACGAAGAACTGTGCTACCAGCTGCTAAACCAGATTCTCACTACTACGCCCCCTACCTGGCGCGCCAAAGATGTCGGTGGGAAGCGACACCTATGGGATCACAAGAATCCCTACTACGGTTGCGGGGCGCGGGGTGGTGAGAAGAGCAGGATCAGCAGCTAGCACGAAGGCATGGATCGTTTACCCAGGTTCGGGCCGCAAGGATGCGTAATACCCTAGTCCTGCTTTGGCATGGATATCTGTGATCTTTGAGCTAGCTACAATGAGCGTAACTTGTTCCAGAGTCCGAATCCTTCTCCTGGATGCCTTGGGCCTCCTTTTATAGGCAAGGGGATCTCCACAGTGGCACACAGGAGGTGGCATCGGGGTACTGTGGTTAAGCCTATTGCTGGCCATTACTGGACAAGACACATTTAATGCGCCTTCTGACGTGTCCTCCTTACTCTACCGCCGCTTCGCCCTACCTCGATATGCGTCTGGGCCAGCGGGGCGGTCAGTGCCATGTAGGCCGGCAGGCTGCTGAGGTGGCGCGGTGGTAGGCCCTTCACAAAGATTTGCATGCCACCACGTAGCCATGCACTGAGTTTGCCGAGAAGCCTCATGTCGACACGCAGGTGCCTGCCAAGCTGGTGGGGTAGCAGCTGCATGGGAGCGGTGGTAGAAACCTGGTGGGTGTTGGCCTTGCTGTGACCTCGCGGATGTCCTCAGCAAGGGCCCTGTCGGGGGCCCGGCAAGGGTTTTGCCGTGGCGTTGCGGTCGTCCCCGGCAAGGATCTTGCTGGGGGTCTTGTGGGTTCCCTTGGCAAGGATCTCGCCGAGGTTCGTTGTCTTCTAATCCTCTTATGATTTGAAGTGTTTCTTGTCTGCACAAAGATCTCCATGCCATCATGGAGGCGCCTCTCGAGCCTAGGTCCCAACGTGGTTGGCGGTGCCAGAGGAACTGGGGCTCAAGGGTGGCACGATCCGCTAGCGTTGGGTAGGCTGCCTCGGCAAGGTCCTTGCCGGGGCCGTGGAAGACGCCCCGGCAAGGGTCCTGCCGAGGGAAACCACCTCGCCTTCTTGCTCTTAATGCCTCTATCTTGGCGTCACTTTGGCCGTCTCGCGGTTTTGATTTCCTGCCTCTGCCCTGCTTAAGTGTGGTCGTGGGCGCGGCTCCGGCTTCCCGTGCACAAACAAGGGGTACAATGGAGTTCCCCTACTTTAGTACACCGACAGTTTCATTCAAATCATGCAAATTAGAGTCCAAAATAAGAGGAAAACTGTTAGGAAAATTAGATACATTGGAGACGTATCAACTCCCCCAACCTTAAACCTTTGCTTGTCCTCAAGCAATTCAGTTGATAAACTGAAAGTGAAAAAGAAAAAAATTTACATACTCTTTTGCTCTTGTTTCATAAATAAGCTTAAATAGCACCGAGGTTTTCAGGAAGGATTATAACTAACCATGTCAACAATAACTCTTAAAAATTATATTAACTCATATCAATGACATAATCAACTAGAGAGCAATAATAAGATATCTCAAATATTAACACATTGTCAAAACAACCATGATATAATATGACAATAGTGGTATCTCGCTAGCCCTTTCTGACACCGCAAAACATAAATGCAGAGCACCCCCAAAGTTCAAGCAGCGACTAAACATTGTAATTCATGGTAGAAAAGATCTAGTCATGATGCACCCATTATTAGCTACACACAATGCATCAGCATGAAAGCAGTGCTCTCAGGTTCTGGCGCTTATTTGAGAAGGTGATGACACAACATAGGAGTAAATAGATAGTCCCTTCGCAGAGGGAAGCATTGATTTGCAGAGGTGCCAGAGCTCACGTTTTTAAAACAGAGGTAAATGATATTTTGAGACATGCACCCTTCTCATTGACTTCACGACTATCAGTTATCAATATGTTCCATGCTAAACATGCTAGTGGCGGCTCCCAAGCGGAAATGTAAATGTTATGACTCCATTGGGAGTTTTTGTTTGATTATTTGTAAGCTCTTTTCTTTTCGCAGTTTGGGACTGGGCATCCCTATTACCGCCCTTTTCTCATGCGATGGCGAGTGAATAAACACTCGACTTGAGAATAACCCGCTTAGCATGTAAGATACCGACTACCTCCTCTCGTTCCATGAACGATCCGGGCACACAAAAAGGATATTTATTTGAAGTTTTTAGAGTTGGCACATGCAAAATTACTTAGGATGGCAGGGTAATACCACATATAGGTAGGTATGGTGGACTCATTTGGAATAACATGGGTTTCAGGTTTTTGGATGTACAAGCAGAGTTCCCACTTAGTACAGGCGAAGGTTAGCAAATAGGTTGAGAAGCGGCCAGCTAGAGAGCAACAACGGTCATGAACATGCATTATGCATAAGTAACATTGGATACTAGGATGAGTAGGATATGAACACCATGAACATAAATATCATAGAGGCTATGTTGGTTTTGATTCAACTACATGCATGAACATGTGCCAAGTCAAGCCACTCGAACATTCAGAGGAGGATACCATATCATCATACTACATCACAATCATTTTAACGCAATGTTGATATCCAAGATAATTCATTATTCACTCCTAGCTACTTATGCATGGCATGAGAAACTATAATCTCTAATTGTCACTTCAAACATGTTTGACCATAATAGGTTGAATCATGGATACTAGGTTAAACATATTTACAAAAACAGAACAAGTCAAGTTCATACCCGTTTCTCTCTGCCACAGCCAGTTCATCTTATATCGTCATTATTGCCTTTCACTTGCACGACCGAATGATTTGAAATAATAATAGTGCAAAAATGCCGTGGACTATGCTGGAATCTGCAAGCATTTTATTCAAGAGGAGAAGACAAGGAAATATGGGCTCTTTGTTAGATCAACAATGCAAATGGGAGCCACTCAATATTTCCATCGTGGTCTTCTCCTCGGTATGACTTGATAAAAAGAAAAGAAATTCAGAGAAACACACTGAAATTTTTTTGGAGTTTTTTGTTTTTTTGAAAGCAAGCAAGTGAAAAGAGAAAAGCAAAAAACGTGAAAAACTATTTACATGGGGAAGCTCCAAACAAGTAAAAGAAGAACAAGTGGGTTGTGCCCCCCTGGTGCACCTCCCTCTGATATTATTTGCACCAGAAATTCAGAAATATTCAGAAAAAATAGTACCCGATGTTCAGAGCATTCTGAGAACTTTTATTTTGGGCCATTTTTTATTGCACAGAAAACTCAGAAAACAGACAAAGTATGGCATTATATTTTATTTAACTAAGAAAAATAGAAAACAAAAGGTAGTGGTAGAAGGTAGTGCTTACTAAATTCATCAAGTTCATACCTCTCAAAAATGATCCATTAATAAGGTTGATCAAGTCTTATTCAACCACTTTCGATTAGCATGAAACCGAAGAACTTATGTAAATCACTAAGTTACCTCAATGGGGATATGAATGTCCCCAACAATAAGCATTTCATATTTATTTTTAACAGTAGGTAGAGGTAGTTCAAAACTTGCAATAGTGATTGTTGGAGATTTTTCAATAACATTAATACCATTCAGTTGGAATTGTTTCTTTGGAAAGTGCACCGTATGCTCATTACCATTGATATGAAAAGTGACCTTGCTTTTATTGCAATCAATAACAGCCCCTGCAGTATTCAAGAAGGCTCTACCAAGGGTAATCGACATGTTGTCATCCTTGGGCATCTCAAGTATAACAAAGTCAGTCAAAATAATAACATTAGCAACAACAACGGGCACATCCTCACAAATGCCGATAGGTATGGCAGTTGATTTCTCAGCCATTTGCAAAGATATTTTAGTAGGTGTGAGTTTACTGAAATCATGTCTTCTATATAAAGAGAAAGGCATAACACTAACACCAGCTCCCAAATCACAAAAGGCAGTTTTAACATAATTTCTTTTGATGGAGCAAGGTAGAGTTGGTATTCTCGGATCTCCAAGTTTTTTAGGTACTTCATCTTTAAAAGTATAATTAGCAAGCATAGTGGAGATTTCATCTTCCGGTATTTTTCTCTCATTAGTGATGATGTCTTTCATATACTTTGCATAAGGAGGCATTTTCAAGATGTCAGTTAAGCGAGTTCGCAGAAAGACTGGCCTCAACATTTCAGCAAAGCGTTCAAATTCTTCATCATCTTTATTTTTAGTTGACTTAGGTGGAAAGGGCATAGGCTTTTGAACCCATGGTTCTCTTTCCTTACCGTGTTTTCTAGCAACAAACTCTCTTTTATCATACCTTTTATTCATAGGTTGTGGGTTATCAAGATCAACAGCTGGTTCTATCTCAACATCATTATCTGGTTCTTTATCATTTGGTTGAGTGTCTTCATGAACCTCATCATTATCTTTTTCATTATCAGAAGGTGAGTGTTCATCACCAGATTGAGTTTCAGCATCAGAAATAGATACTTCATTATCATTATTAGGAGGTTTTTCTGTTTCAGGTTCACTAGAGGCATGCAAAGTCTTATCATTTTTCTTCTCCTTCTTATTTTTACAAGAACTAGGTGTAGTGTTGTTGTTTCTTTGTGAATCCCGTTCAATTCTCTTTGGGTTTCCCTAAGGATAAAGTGGTTCCTGAGTCATTTTACCTCCTCTAGTTGCTACTCTAACAGCAAAGTCACTTATACTATTGTTCATTTCAGCAATTAACTCTCTTTGAGATTTAGCAACTTTTTCTAATTGAGTTTGAACCATACATGCATGCTTTCATACACCTCTAACATCATTTGAGATTCTAAATAACAAGTCACTTAAGAGAGCAATTATATCAGAGTTGTAATTCAATTGTTTCATAACATTTTCATTGAAGTGATCTTGCTTTCTAATGTAATTATCAAACTCCTAAAGGCATTGACCAGGATGTTTGTTACGAGGATCATCACTATCATTGAATTTCATTAAATATTTTACCTCTACCACCTTAGGTGGTGGTGGTGCTTCAAGCTCATGCATTTCCTCAATAGGCGATACATTTTTAACATCCTCAGCCTTAATACCTTTTTCCATCATAGATTTCTTTGCCTCTCGCATATCTTTAGGACTGAGATATAAGATGTCTCTCTTCTTTGGAGTGGGTTTAATAGGTGTTTCAGGAGGAGTCCAATCATCATAATTTTTCAATATGTTATTCAATAATTCTTCAGCTTGCACAATAGTTTGTTCCCTGAAAACACAACCAACACAACTATCTAGGAAGTCCCTAGAAGCATCGGTTAGTCCATTATAGAAGATATCAAGTATTTCATTTTTCTTAAGAGGATGATCAGGCAAAGAATTAAGCAATTGGAGAAGCCTCCCCCAAGCTTGTGGGAGACTCTCTTCTTCAATTTGCACAAAGTTAAATATTTCCTGCAAGGCAGCTTGTTTCTTATGAGCATGGAAAGCATATCTCGGGGACTACGCACAAAACCAGGAGCAAGAGTACTGTAGCAAGCTTTAGCATCACCCTTTAATGAGAATGTAGATAACTTGAGAATATAGTAATAGCGAATCTTCTCACCATGAGCAAAAAGGGTAGCTATATCATTCAACTTAGTAAGATGTGCCACAACAGTTTCAGTTTCATAACCATGGAAAGGATAAGATTCAACCAAACTAATTAACTCTGGGTCAACAGAGAATTCCTAATCCTTATCATCAATAACAATAGATGAAGTAGCAAACTCAGGATCACATTTCATTTTAGCATTCAGAGATCTTCCTTTATACTTGCATAATAATTTCTCTAGATCATCTCTATCCTTAGAAGCAAGAATATCTCTAGTTGCCTCCTCACTGATAGTATAACCTTCCGGTACCTTTGGCAATTCACATCTAGGAGGACTAGTTCTAGTAGGTGTTTCAAGATTTTCAGCTCAAGTTCATCCTCAGATTCAACAATATCATATTGTCTTACTCTAGCAATTTGTTCATCAAGAAATTCACCTAGTGGCACATCATCATCAAGCAAGGTACTAGCATCATCATGAGTAGCATTCATAGCAGAAGTAGCATCATCAATAACTTAAGACATATCAAAATTAATAGCATGTTGTGTTGTTGCAAGTTTACTTACAACAGAAGGTGAATCTAAAGGAGAACTGGATGGCAGTTCCTTACCTCCCTTCATCTTTGAGGGAAAAATCTTAGTCTTAGCATCCTTCAGATTCTTCATAGTGATAATATGATAATAATCCCAAGTGACTCAACAAATATAGTTATGCTCCCCGGCAATGGCACCAGAAGTCTTGATAACCCACAAGTATAGGGGATCGCAATAGTTTTCGAGGGTAGACTATTCAACCCAAATTTATAGATTCGACACAAGGGGAGCCAAAGAATATTTGAAGGTATTAGTAGCTGAGTTGTCAATTCAACCATACCTAGAGATTAATTATCTGCAGCAAAGTGATTAGTAGCACAGTAGTATGATAGTTTTGATGATAGTAGCAGCAACAACAGTAACAGTAACAGCGATAGGAGTGATATTGTAGCAGTAACGATAGCAGTAGCAGTAGTAACTTAGCAAGAACAATATAAGATAAATTCGTAGGCATTGGATCGATGACTCGTTGGATGATATTCATCATGACACAGTTATAACCTAGGGCGATACGGCACTATCTCCAGTTCATAAATATAGTTTAGGCATGTATTCCGTAAATAGTCATACGTGCTTATTGAAAGAACTTGCATGACATCTTTTGTCCTACCCTCCCGTGGCAGAAGAGTCCTAATGGAAACTAATGGATATTAAGGCCTCCTTTTAATAGAGAACCGGAACAAAGCATTAGAACATGGTGAATACATGAACTCCTCAAACTACAGTCATCACCGGGAGTGGTCTCGACTATTGTCACTCCGGGTTGCCGGATCATAACACATAGTAGGTGACTATAACTTGCAAGATCGGATCTAGAGCATGGATATAAAGGTGATAACATAAACGGTTCAGATCTGAAATCATGGCACCCGGGCCCAAAGTGACAAGCATTAAGCATGGCAAAGTCATAGCAACATCAATCTCAGAACATAGTGGATACTAGGGATCAGGCCCTAACAAAACTAACTTGATTACATGATGAATCTCATCCAACTCCTTACCGACCAGCGAGACTACAAAGGAATTACTCACTCCCGGTGGGGAGCATCATGGAATTGGGGATGGATATGTGTTGGTGATGACGAAGATCGAAGATCCCCCTCTCCGGAGCCCCAAACGTACTCCAGATCTGGCCACCTGATGAAGAACAAGAGACGGCGGCGGCTCCGTCTCGTGAAAAATGATAATTCTTTCTCCCTGATTTTTTATGGAATAATGTGATTTTATAGTGTTGGTTTCAGGGCCAACGGGGCCACCAGGTGGGTGGCACCCACCTGGGCGTGCCTGGGGGGAGGCGCGCCCTGGTGGGTTGTGCCCACCCAGGTGCCCCCTGAGGTACCCCTTGGCTCCAGAAATTCTCTTTATTGATATAGAAAATCTTCGCAAGGTTTCGTTCCATTCCAAGAACTTTTATTTCTGCACAAAAACAACACCATGGTAGTTCTGCTGAAAACAATATCAGTCCGGGGTTAGTTTCATTCAAATCATGCAAATTAGAGTCCAAAACAAGAGGAAAAGCGTTAGGAAAAGTAGATACGTTGGAGACGTATCACTTCCCTCCATCGATCTTCCAGGACCCGCCGCTGATCCGGATGGTCTCATGGGTCAAACGAGGCCATCGATGCTCTGTCGGGCTCGTGGACATGCTGCTCTTGCTATTGTTGCTTCCGGGCCTGCTTTTGTGGAGGGTCCTGCACCGTTAGTGTGGTTCCCTCGACAGGGCCATCAGTCCGGGCTGCTGTTGTTGTTCACGGGTACCACGATGGCTTTGCCTGCTGCGATTTCCCAGCTTCAGTGAAGACGATCAAACTTTGGATGGTGGCCCTCCATTCATCCATTTGATCAGCTACCCTTGGGAATCTAAGCCAGATTTGGGCCCGTGCCATAGCTTTTGTAGTTGTGATTTGCATGGCTGACGAGGCGGACCACGATGTCGCTTGACTTCTGGTAGTACCAGTAGAGGCGTCGCCACGTTCTTGCCACTGAAAACCAGTTGCCAAGGCAGTATGGTTACGAGTGGGTCACGCTAGGGGATTGATAACCCCGTTTGGCGCTCCATCTTGCTCGCCTTGCTCCGGATAAGGTGCGTGCCCCGTTACCGCGCCTGTGGTAGGTACGACTAGAGGGTCACCATTCATGCCAGAGCGGGCGTCATTGCTGCGGCTGCACCCGCTAGTGCGGTGGAGAGGTGGAGACTGAATCTTTCCTCCATCCGCAGCTTGCGGGTTATGCCCGTCGGGATATTTTTAATGTTGCCCCCCCCAGAGCCTCCTGCTCCAGCTTCGTCCACAGGGACACAACGAAGGTGCCTGATGTCTACTACACAACCTTCTTCTTGTAGACGTTGTTGGGCCTCCAAGTGTAGAGGTTTGTAGGACAGTAGCAAATTTCCCTCAAGTGGATGACCTCAGGTTTATCAATCCGTGGGAGGCGTAGGATGAAGATGGTCTCTCTCAAGCAACCCTGCAACCAAATAACAAAGAGTATCTTGTGTCCCCAACACACCCAATACAATGGCAAATTGTATAAGTGCACTAGTTCGGCGAAGAGATGGTGATACAAGTGCAATATGGATAGTAGATATAGGTTTTTGTAATCTGAAATTATAAAAACAGCAAGGAAACTAATGATAAAAGTGAGCGTAAACGGTATTGCAATGGTAGGAAACAAGGCATAGGGTTCATAATTTCACTAGTGCAAGTTCTCTCAACAATAATAACATAGATAGATCATATAACAATCCCTCAACATGCAACAAAGAGTCACTCCAAAGCCACTAATAGCGGAGAACAAACGAAGAGATTATGGTAGGGTACAAAACCACCTCATAGTTATCCTTTCTGTTCTATCTATTCAAGAGTCCGTAGTAAAATAACATGAAGCTATTCTTTCCGTTCGATCTATCATAGAGTTCCTACTAGAATAACACCTTAAGACACAAATCAACCAAAACCCTAATGTCACCTAGATACTCCATTGTCACCTCAAGTATCCGTGGGCATGATTATACGATATGCATCACACAATCTCAGATTCATCTATTCAACCAACACAAAGTACTTCAAAGAGTGCCCCAAAGTTTCTACCGGAGAGTCAAGACGAAAACGTGTGCCAACCCCTATGCATAGGTTCATGGGCGAAACCCTCAAGTTGATCACCAAAACATACATCAAGTGAATCACATGATATCCCATTGTCACCAAAGATACGCACGGCAAGACATACATCAAGTGTTCTCAAAACCTTAAAGACTCAATCTGATAAGATAACTTCAAGAGGAAAACTCAATTCATCACAAGGGAGTAGAGGGGGAGAAACATCATAAGATCCAACTATAATAGCAAAGCTTGCAATACATCAAGATTGTATCACCTAAAGAACACGAGAGAGAGAGAGATCAAACACATAGCTACTGGTACATACCTTCATCCCCGAGGGTGAACTCCTCCCTCCTCATCATGGAGAGCGCCGGGATGATGAACATGGCCACCGGTGATGGATTCCCCCTCTGGCAGGGTGCCGGAATGGGCTCCCGAGAAGTTTTTGGTGGCTACAGAGGCTTGCGGCGGCGGAACTCGCGATCTATCTTGTCCTTCGATGTTTTTAGGGTATATGGGAATATATAGGCGAAAGAAGTCGGTCGGGGGAGCCTCGAGGGGCCCACGAGATAGGGGGCGCGCCCAGGGGGGGTGGGCGCGCCCCCCACCCTCGTGGCCACCTTGAAGCTTCCTTGCCTTCAACTCCAAGTCTACTGGATCATATTCGTTCCAAAAATCACGCTCCCGAAGGTTTCATTCCGTTTGGACTCCGTTTGATATTCCTTTTCTTTGAAACACTGAAATAGGCAAGAAAACAATAATATGGGCTGGGCCTCCGGTTAGTAGGTTAGTCTCAAAAATGATATAAAAGTGTAAAGTAAATCCCATAATCATTCAAAACAGATAATAAAATAGCATGAATGCTTCATAAATTATAGATACGTTGGAGACGTATCAGCATCCCCAAGCTTAATTCCTGCTCGTCCTCGAGTAGGTAAATGATAAAAGAAAGAATTTATGAAGTGTGGATGCTAGCAGGTGCACAAGTTTGATCAATGATAATTTCAATCACCTTTTCGAGCATGATTATATGTCATAATAGTAGTTAATCTCATAAAACTTCTCAATATCAAGTAACAAGCTATTCACATGTTAAAGCATAGACCATAAACTTTCTTGAAAACTAGCAAACTTCATTCTTAGTCATCAAACAATTACAATTCATCTTATTTTCAGGAAGGGTCTATGTCAGAGATTTGATTTAGCAAACTCCACATACTCAACTATCATATAGTCTTCTACAATTGCTAACGCTCATGCAATACTAATGGTTATGGAGTTTAAATCGGACACTGAGAAAGATAGGGGCTTATAGTGTTGCCTCCCAACGTATTCACCTTTGGGTGATGTCAACAATAATAGTTCATGCTAACTTACATCCAATTGGATATATATATCAGGATCTTTCCAACACGAGGTGCTTGCCAAAGGATAAAATGAAAAAGGGAAAGGTGAAGATCACCTTGACTCTTGCATAAAGCAAAAGATAGGCCCTTCCCAGAGGGAAGCAGAGGTTGTCATGCGCTTTTATGGTAGGATGCACAAAATCTTTGTCGGGGAAACTGATCCGCGAACACCTATGGGGCCGGCGGACCGTGGCCCCTTTCGGTTCGGCGGGGGGCGGAGATCGCACGAAGAGCGGATCGAGGCGAAGCTCACGAGCAGTTTACCCAGCTTCGGAGCTCTCCGGAGAGATAATACCCCTACTGCTGCTTGTCTGATTATATTGTGTTCTTGCTCGAGAGAGCTAAGTGTTTTTCTGGCTTCCGAATGAATCGAACCTCCTCTACATTGTGCATGGGCCTCCTTTTATATGCTCAAGGGGTCACCGACAGGTGGCAACGCAGAGAAGGGTAAAAGCGTAAAAAGTGTTACGGTTGGTACACCTACTTGCACAGTGTATCCTACCTAACCCTGGCGACAGGGGACAAAGGCATTAAATGCCCGTCCGTGTCGCCCAAACAGTGCAGAAAGGGACCGTCAGGGACGCCACCGTTCACCACGATGGCGATCTTGTCAGCGTCGCATGCCACCGCGCACCGCTGGCTACACAGCCTCACGCCACGCGCGCCTGGAAAGGCCCCCAGAGCGACACGTTAGTGGATGTGCTGGAGCATGGGGACAGAGTGGTTACTTGCCGCGGCAAGCGCCTTGCCGCGGTCGTCGTCTTGTCGCGCCCGGAAGCTTGTCGCTCACCAGGCCTCGAGATGCCTTGGTTGTTCTTCCCGGCAAGCTCCTTTTGCCGGGGCCTTGTTGCCTTGCCGGGACGCGTGGCGCGTCGCGGCAAGTTCCTTGGGATGCCTTGGTTGGCCTTCCTGGCAAGCTCCTCTTGCCGGGGCCTTGTCTCCTTGGCTTGAATACTTTGTTCTTGAATGGCTCCAAAGGAACCACGGAGGATCTTGGCGGTCGCCCGGCAAGCCTTGCCGCGGGGTGCTGCAACTGCCCGTGCACAAGTTCGGGATACTAGGGTACCCCTACTCTAGTACACCGACAGGAGCCCCCGGGCCTGGGCCACACAAGGTGCCGAGCGCTGTTGCGCCAGGCCCAAAACAGGGCACAGGCACACGCGGCCTGGGCTACGCCGAATCTTGCTCCGTATCCACCGCACCCTCCCCGAACGGCACGCGTTGATTGCGGCATCGTGGGAGAGATCGTGGGTGGTTTCTTTATTCGGAAGGGCGAAACGTCCGCCCCATCCCTCTTTATAAGCCGGGGAAACAGGGGCAGTTCCTCCACTTCGCCGGTTGCTACTCCATCCTCACAAATCTCCGCCGCTCCCCCCTTCTTCTCGAAGCCGAAGGAGAGCAGCGCTCCGCCCCCCATTGCCACCAACATCACCAACGCCGCCAACTTCCTCCACCACCTCCGCCATGGCTCCAGAAGCCGACAAGGGGAAGGGTGTGAAATCGGCCGAGGCGCAGCGGCTCGCGGCGCTGCGGAAGGAGCGGGCCCTCTTCTCCCCTCAGCTCGGTGCGAAGGAGCTGAGGGAGTACTACTACCTCTTCTGGTCGACGGAGACGCGAGCACATCCGCGCATGAGGGTACTCCCGGCCACCGCTTCGAGACTGGCTCCGAACGGGTACCCCTTTTTCGCGCTGTTCTTCTACTGTGGGCTCTGCCCACCTTTTTCTGAATTCTTCTGCGACATTATGAACACCTACGTGTTCCGCCTCCTTGACTTCACCCCCAACGCCGTTCTGACCATGGCAGTTTTCGCACATCTGTGCGAAAACTTTGTCGGAGTCCATCCAAACGTAGCCCTTTTCCAACACTTCTTCATGCCTCGAGTCGAGAGAGGAGAGCCCCTTGCCGGAGGGATCGCTTGGATCTCGAGGGTTGGCAAGAAGGAAGCCTATCTGGAGGGAGAGCTCCGCAGCAAATGGGAGGAATGGAGAGCTGAGTGGTGCTGGATCATCGAGGAGGAGCCGCAGCCATTCACTACCGTGCGCCAAGCCCCAATAGTACACGACAATGATTGGAGCAACGTGGCCCCGGAATATGACAGGCTGAAGATTGCCGTCACCCGCATCCTTCGCCTCAGGCTTGCCGGGCTCACTTTAGTCACTGTAGGCGCAGCTTTCCTTCGCCGCCGTATCGCCCCCCTGTAGGAGAGGGGGAGGCCCGCCTGGGAGTTCAAGAACTCGGCGGATATCATGAGGCTGCGCCCGGGCCTCAATTTCAACTTCACGGTCTTAGAATTGGACGCGATGCTTCTGGAGCTGTTCAAGCACGACCCCCAGCACCCATTTGTGTTGCCGCGGAATGTCGTTCCGCTGTGCAACAATTCTTCACTTGACCGCATCCACGTGATGATGCCGTTGTGTGACTCTCACGGAATCGCCCCAACTTGGCAAGAACCTGCGGATGACGTCGTGCGAGCGTTCTTCGATGACTTGGTAGAAGTGCCGGTCCGCGCCGACGAACAGAAGAGCCTCACCCGCGACACCACCGATGCGGAGATGCAACGCATCGCCACCAGGCTGGAAGAGGCGGCAGCAGCTGCTGCCGCGGGCGTGTTCGGGTTCACCGTGGAGGAGGCAGAGGCAGCAGAGGCGGCAAGCCTTGCCGAGCGCGAGGAGTTTGCCGGCGAGGAAGATCTTGCCGGCCCTGAAGCTGAGCTGAGCGAGCCCGGCGAGGAAGAGCCCGAACCTTCAGACAGCTTGCCGCAGGCGGAGCCCCCGGCTCCGGCAAGGAGGCGTCTTCGCAAGGCCGCGGACGTAGCGGGGCGGCCGACGGGTCAATAGCCGCCGAGCCGCGCGACACGCTCTACCGCGGCAAGCACCGTTGCCGCGGGAGCGCCTCACGCCGCTGCGGCAACTGGAGCTGGGTCTTCCCGGTCCACCGCTGATGCTCCTGCCAAGCGGGCTAGGGAGCCTACTCCTCCGCCTCGCCGCACCGGAGGCGAGCCGGACTTTGATCTCTCCGCGCTCAGCTCCGACGACGAAGAAGAAGAGTAAGATCCCCTTGTTGTCCTCGTAGTTCTTCAATTCTTGCTATCTTGTTGTTTTCGTCTTGTATCTGACTTGCTTCGATCTGAATCCATTCCTTTTCAGGACGCTGGCCCAGAGAGCGGCGAAGAGAGCCAAGGCCCCAGTGATTGTCATCGAAGATGATCCCACCGTGTCAGCAGGGGGTGTGTCTCAGACCACCTTGACGGACCCGCCAACTACTCCCCAAAGCAGCCCCCAGCGCAGCCCCCAGCGTAAGTTTATAGTTTACTTCCTGCTGTCAGGCGTGCATGGGTGCTCTTTTCTCTACTGATATCTTGACTGTTGATTTGTGTAGAAGCTGAACAGCCCCACCAGGAATGCCCGGAAGCTGCTCCCGAAGTGCCATCTGCTTCGACTATGCCGCCAAGGCAGGAGTCCCCGGCAAGGGAGCGCTCTCCGGCAAGGGAGAACTCTCCGACAAGGGATAGTTCTCCGGCAAGGGAAGGCACCAGTGATCCTCCGGCGGTTGAGACCGCAACCGCAGATCCTAGCACAGGTAATCTTCTTGCCTGGAAACTTTCCTTGGGTTCTTCTTCTTCTGATTTTCTTTTCCAGATTTTTGCTTGAATTTTCTCCCTTTTTCGTTCCTCAGATCCATCTGCTGCGAAGCCAATGGACACCAAGGACGCCGGCGAGGAGAACACGCGCGGCAACAACAACGACGCCGCCACCATTGAAGAAAAGTGTGACGCCCCCGATTCAATCGTACACTAATCATGCATGCAAACGTGTACGATCAAGATCAGGGACTCACGTGAAGATATCACAACACAACTCTAAAACATAAATAAGTCATACAAGCATCATAATACAAGCCAGGGGCCTCGAGGGCTCGAATACAAGTGCTCGATCATAGACGAGTCAGCGGAAGCAACAATATCTGAGTACAGACATAAGTTAAACAAGTTTGCCTTAAGAAGGCTAGCACAAACTGGGATACAGATCGAAAGAGGCGCAGGCCTCCTACCTGGGATCCTCCTAAACTACTCCAGGTCGTCGTCAGCGGGCAGCACGTAGTAGTAGGCACCTCCGGTGTAGTAGGGGTCGTCATCGACGGTGGCGTCTGGCTCCTGGACTCCAGCATCTGGTTGCGACAACCAGAAAGAAAGGAAAGGGGAAAATGGGGGGGGGGAGAAAGCAACCGTGAGTACTCATCCGAAGTACTCGCAAGCAAGGAACTACACTACATATGCATGGGTATATGTGTAAGGAGGCCATATCAGTGGACTGAACTGCAGAATGCCAGAATAAGAGGGGGATAACTAATCCTGTCGAAGACTACGCTTCTCGCAGCCACCGTCTTGCATCAAGTAGAAGAGAGTAGATTGAAGTCCTCCAAGTAGCATCTCCAAGTAGCATCTCCAAATAGCATCTCATAGCATAATCCTACCCGACGATCCCCTCCTCATATCCCTGAGGTAGAGCGACCACCGGTTGTATCTGGCACTTGGAAGGGTGTGTTTTATTAAGTATCCGGTTCTAGTTGTCATAAGGTCAAGGTACAACTCCAAGTCGTCCTGTTACCGAAGATCACGGCTATTCGAATAGATTAACTTCCCTGCAGGGGTGCACCAACTTACCCAACACGCTTGATCCCATTTGGCCGGACACACTTTCCTGGGTCATACCCGGCCGCAGAAGATCAACACGTCGCAGCCCCACCTAGGCACAACAGAGAGGCCAGCACGCCGGTCTAAACCTAAGCGCGTAGGGGTCTGGGCCCATCGCCCTGAGCACACCTACACGTTGCGTGGGCGGCCGAAAGCAGACCTAGCCTAGTGGTGTTCCAGTCCAATTCGGCGCGCGCCGCTCCGTCGCTGACGTCTGAAGTGCTTCGGCTGATACCACGACGTCGGGATACCCATAACTACTCCCGCGTAGATGGTTAGTGCGTATAAGCTCGTAGCCAACTCAGATCAAATACCAAGATCTCGTTAAACGTGTTAAATATCCGCGAACGCCGAACAGGGCCAGGCCCACCTGTCTCCTAGGTGGTCTCAACCTGCCCTGTCGCTCCGCCACAAGTAACAGTCGGGGACCGTCGAGAACCCAGGCCCACCTCTACCGGGATGGAGCCACCTGTCCCTTCAGCCCCCAACTCCGAACAGTATCACAGGTAATGTAACAGTGTAACGTATATAGTATATGCCCGTGATCACCTCCCGAAGTGATCACAGCCCAGTAGTATAGCATGGCAGACGGACAAGAGTGTAGGGTCACTGATGGAACACTAGCATCCTATACTAAGCATTTAGGATTGCGGGTAAGGTATCAATGACTGTAGCAGCAATGACAGGCTATGCATCAGAATAGGATTAACGGAAAGCAGTAACATGCTACACTACTCTAATGCAAGCAGTATAGAGAAGAGTAGGCGATATCTGGTGATCAAAGGGGGGGCTTGCCAGGTTGCTCTGGCAAGAGAGAGGGGTCGTCAACTCCGTAGTCGAACTGGTCAGCAGCAGCGTCGGTCTCGTAGTCTACCAGAGAGAAGAGGGGGAAGAAATAATGAATACAGAGCAAACAAAGCACCACAAAATATATCAAGGCAATACGCGGTGTTCGGTGTGCCCTAACGCGGTAGTAGGTGATACCGGTGAAGGGGGGAAAACCCCCGGGAAAGTATTCCCGGTGTTTCATGTTTTCGGGCACAGGAGCCGGAGGGGTAAAGTTGCGGGTTCGATAGGTTAGGGGTGTGTGGCGGACGAACGGACTGCGTATCCGGATTCGTCTTGTCGTTCTGAGCAACTTTCATGTTGAAAATATTTTAATCCGAGTTACGGATTAAAAGATATGATTTTCTAAAGATTTTATTAATTTCTGGAATTTAACTAATTAATTAATTAATTCAAAAAAATGGATTTATGACGTCAGCATGATGTCATGCTGACGTCAGCAGTCATCAGGGTTGACTTGGTCAACCTGACATGTGGGTCCCGTTCGTCATACCCTGTTAGTTAATTAATAGTAGTTAATTAGGTTAATTAGCCATTAGGTTAATTAATCAGGATTAATTAAATTAATTATTTACTTAATTAATTAATTAATATTTTAATTATTTTTTTTTTAACGTTCTGGGGTGGGACCCTGTGGTCAGTGGCACTGAGTGCCCAGTCAGCATTGTTGACCACGGTCAACGTGGTCAACCGAGTCCAGGGGGGCCACGGGCAGCGACCCAGAGGCGGGCCACGTCGGTGCCAGGTCAGCGCCGGCGCCGGAGCAACGCCGGCGAGGCCATCCGCGGCGGCCGAACGCCGGAGATGGCCGGAATCACGCTATGGCGCGCTATTCGAGCCCTGTTCGGGCGCGTTCGAAGGGTGGGGCTGGGCCGCATCCAACCATGATGGTGGCGCGGGCCGTAATGGCCGGAATCTTCGCCGGCGGCGAGTGGAGGCGGTGGTGGCGTTCGGGAGGTTGCGGGAACGGGGCTACGGGGCGCAGGGGGCGTGGCCAGGGACGGGGCGAGAGGGAGGCGCGGGGTGCGGCAGTGCACAACCCGGCGTGGCGGCGACGGCGGCCCTCGGGCGCGGGCGTGCTCGCCGGGGCCGTGGCTCGGTGGTGGCGATAAGGGGCGCGGCCGGCACGGGGCTACCCGAGCGGTGCCGAGGCGAGGAGGAGCTCCGTGTGGGAGGTCCGGCGAGGGAGGGGAGGCCTCCGAGCGGCGGGCCGGCGTGCGCGGCCACGGCGGGGCTCGCGCGGTCGCGGGCGAGGAAGAGAGAGGGAGGGCCGGGGGCAGAACGGCCTGGCGCGGCGGGGGGGGGGGAAGAGGCCCCGGCCGAGCGGAGGAGGCGCGAGGGGAGGGGGGGTACGCGGGCGCGGCCGGATCCGGCGACGGGAGCAGAGGGGGAGGAGCGGGGCGATGCTCACGGTGGGGGGGGGGGGCGCGTAGGGTCTAGGCAACATGCTCGGGGGCGGTAGGGGACGACCGGCGAGGAGGAGGGCGGGGAGGCGTTCGGCGGCGACGGGTGGCGGTGGGGCGCCGGCGTCGGGGTCGACGGGATCGGGGCCGATCCCGATCCAGATCGGTGGGGGGGGGAGGAGAAGGGGATCGAGGGGGAGTGGGGGGTCGGCTAGGGTTTGACCAGGGGTGGGAGGTTATGGGAGTGAGGGGGTATGGCCGGTTGGGCCGGTGGACGGGCGGGCCGGCCCGTTCGGGAGGCCGAGGCCAGCTGGGCCACTTGGCCCAGCGCGGGGGGGGGTGTCCTGTTTTCTTTTCCCTTTTTTTTGTTTGCTTGTTTTCTGTTTTCCTTTTTTTATATATATTTTCTTGTCTCTTTTTATTTGTAGTTTCTTTTATTTTCAGTTTTATAAAATTACCACTAGTGCCTAATTTGTATTTACCAATAAACTACTACGAGATTAATTCTTAACCCATAATAAAATAGCGTTAGCATTTTATAAATTCAATAGGCATTTGTTTAATTGTTTTCACTATTGTTTTAATTGTTTTAGGGCCTTTAAACATTTTATCAAAGTTTGGTTTCTCCACCATAATTACCTATGTATTATTTGGTTCACTCCGAACATTTAAATTTTAAATATTTGAAACTGTTTATTGTTTGCTCGATTTTGAATTTGAAATTCGAACTAGGTTCCGAACTAACGCGAGTTTATCCACAGTAACCGAGGTGACGTGGCATCATTAGCGGGGATTACTGTAGATTAATTACCCGGGCGTCACAAAAAGGCCGGTGCTGATGATCCCGCCGGCGAGGAGGCCGCCAAGGCTGCCGCCGCAGAAGCAGGCGAGGGATCCGGCGATCGCACCGACGGCCCCGAGGCCGCAGGAGCGCCAGGCGCTTCACCGACCGCCGATCCCTCCGCCGCTGCTGTAGAGCCAGGCTCCGAAGAGCCACAGCCCGGCTCCTACCTGAAGGCCGGCGATGGCATCTTCATCAAGCTCCCCTGGGCGTCGAGCTCCAGGGCGCCGGTCGAAGGAGAAACCTTCGACGAAGAGGTGCTCGCCTCCGCTGGGCTGGCGCTTGTCGACGCGCCAAGCAGCAGCAGCGACGAGTTTGAGGAGGAGCGGCTGCTGCGGAAGCTGCTGTCTCTTTACCGCGCACGCCAAGCCAAACTGGCGTCCCGAGAGGCGCTCGTTGCGAAGATGGGGGTTGACATTGAGAAGCGCGCGGAGGAGCTCCGGGGCCTCAGGCAGGAAACTCTCCGGTCCTTGGCGGAGGAGCGGGAGCAACTTCTCAAGGAGCGGAAAGCCTTCCTCCTCGAGAAGGCTGAGGCTGAAGAGAAGCAACGGCTTGTCGCTGAAAATTTATTTGCGCAAGAAGGAGAGTTGGCTCAGCGCAAGGTGACCCTTGACAGCCATGAGGAGGAACTTGCCGCGCGGGAGCAAGCAATTGGCGGGGTTGTCAAGGAGGCAAGGGATGCTGCCGCAGCTGCTGAGGCCGCCAAGAAGGAGCTGGAGGTGAAGGTGGCGCAGCTGGAGGCAGATCTCAAGGCGAGCGGCGAGGAGCTTGCCGTGCTTAAGCGTGAGCGCGAGAAGGACGCTGCCGCTCATGGTGAGCTGCAGGGTCTTCTCGCTGAGAGGAGCAAAGAGCTCAGCGCCGCCAAGGATTCAAATGCAGACCTGGAGTTGAAGCTGGCCACGTTGACTCATACGCTGGACGTCACCAGGGAGTGAGAGGTGACCTTGTCAGAGAAGGTCAAGGCTGACGAGGCGCTGCTGGCGAATGCTGCTGCCGCCCACAACGCCTTCAGGGAGACAGTGGAGCACTGGACTGAAGGTCTTGTGGATGCTGCCACTGCCATTGACGGGGAGTTGGCGCAGCTGGGGATGGAGGATTTTGGGTACCCCTCCGACGAGCATCTTCAACCCAGCGCCAAGCTCAGCCTGTTCTTCAAAGGCGTGGGGACGGCCCTCCAGCGACTCCGGGAGAGGATCCCAAAGCAGCTGGCCGACGAGTCGTGCAGCATCTACGCAGGAGCTCTCCAGAAGGTGCTGATGAAGGTGGCCTTCCGCAATCCAGGCCTCAACTTCACCAACGTCCTCAAATCCTTGCCGCCGGATGCTGATCGGGATGCGCTCAAGGCCCTTGTCGCACCCATTGTGGACAAGGTGAGCGAGATCAAGAGGGTTGAGGGCGACTGCATAGATTAGGCCGCCCTTCTTTTCTTTTTCTTTGTCACCGCTGGTCATGTCATGAGAACATTCTGTTAGAGCTGCGACAAGTTATCTTGTAATATAACTCTGTTTTGGGTAGAGATTTGCTATGTTATTTCCTTTACTTGATTCCTTCCTTTGTATGTTTTTACCCTGCGCTTTTAGGGAACTTGTCGGCGCAGGCACCCAAGCCACAAGCGCTGCGTGCAGGACGTCAGCAGCCTGCTGGCGGTGCCTCTTCCGACAAGAAACCTTGTCGCGACTAGCTGCAGCACACTTAAGTTGTTGAGCGGACTCGAAACAAAGTAAGGGCGCAACTAGCTACGAGTTGGTTCCTCCGTGCACAGGTTTTCCATACAAAGTACGGTCGTTCGAGGAAGATAACTTAAAAATTTAAAAACTGATTGCTCAAACTTTGGCAACTTAGCTTTTTTGTCGTTTGCTTCCCGGTAAGGCGAAACTTCCTTGAACGATGCCTGGTCCACACCGTTATCTTCTTCATTCCCCCCGGCAAACTTGGTGCGAGGGAAATTTCCTTTCCTTTTTGAGAAAGAGAAAGAAGAGAAAATAAAGGCATGGAGCCTTATGGCTCGTTATTGCTTACCGGGGGTAGGTGCTGCACAAAGTGTCAAATAACGCATGCAACTATAAAGTAAAAAGCATGAATTTGACAAGATGTGCAGAGCGCATGAGCTTTACTTATGCACGGGATCTGCGCCCGGCTTTGTACAAAGGATTACATGCAACATCGGCAAGACTTGTACAAAAGGTGGTTGCCGGAACGGGTTCCGGCAACCGCGCCCTACGGGTAAAACATACGAAGATGCTCAATGTTCCAGGAGTTGCTCACCGGAGTGCCATCTTCGGTCTCAAGGCGGACAGCCCCAGGCCTAGTGACTCCTTTCACCCGGTAAGGGCCTTCCCACTTCAGCGTCAACTTGTTGGAATTCTTGGCGGACTGAACGCGCCGAAGAACAAGGTCGCCTTCCTCGAAACTTCTGGCATTAACTTTGCGGCTATGGTAGCGGCGCAAAGCTTGCTGGTATCGAGCAGCTCGTACAACATCCTGAAGACGGTCCTCCTCAAGGAGCAGCGCGTCATCTTGTCGCAGCTGCTCTTGCTCAAACTCATCATAAGCGAGCACTCGAGGCGACCCGTATACGAGTTCCATGGGGAGAACTGCCTCTGCCCCATAGACTAGAGCGAAAGGTGTCTGGCCAGTGGCTCGATTTGGCATCGTCCTGATCGACCAAAGAACCACCGGCAGCTCCTCGATCCAGTTCCTTCCGCACTTGTGCAGCCTGTCGAAAGTCCTGGTCTTGAGCCCGCGCAGCACTTCAGCATTTGCCCTCTCCGCTTGACCGTTGCTTCTCGGATGAGCAACAGAAGCGAAGCAGACCTTGGCGCCAAGATCTTGGATGTACTGCATGAAGGTGCAGCTCGTGAATTGCGTGCCGTTGTCGGTGATGATCCTGTTAGGGATCCCGAAACGGCAAACAATCGACCTGAAGAACTTGACTGCTAACTGTGCTATCACCTTCCTCACTGGTTCCACTTCCGGCCACTTTGTGAACTTGTCGATCGCAACATACAAGTACTCAAAGCCCCCGACAGCTTGGGGAAAGGGGCCGAGGATATCGATCTCCCAGACCGAAAATGGCCAAGATAAAGGGATCGTCTGGAGAGCTTGAGCTGGCTGGTGTATCTGTTTGGAGTGGAACTGGCACGCTTCACACTTGGTTACTTGTGCAGTTGCATCCTGGAGGGCTGTCGGCCAAAAGAAACCTTGCCGGAAAGCTTTGCCGGCAAGTGCTCTTGCGCCAATGTGGTGACCACATATGCCTCCATGTATCTTTGCCAACAGCTTTTGTCCGTCTTCCCGGCAAATACACTTCAATTTCACACCATTGAGTCTGCTTCTGTACAGTGTACTGTCGACAAACTGGTACATACTTGACTGCCGGGCTACTTTTTTCGCTTCTTCTTGCTCTTCGGGAAGTTCTCCTATCTGAAGGAAATGGACAATGTGTTGTGCCCATGCTGGAGCTTGTGGCTCGACAACAAGGATTAAAGGCACATCTGCTGCTGCGGGAACATCCGCTTCTACGGCAAGAACTTGTGGCCCTGCCGGAGCTTGATGTTCCCCGGCAAGCTTGCCGGAGCAAAACTTGTCGGGAGCGTCTGCTACGATGGAACAAACCATAAGGCTTGCCGGAGCAGACCGCTCCTCAGCACCCTTGGTGTTGATCTTGGGGACTTTCTTGGTGCCGGCTTCAGGGAGCTCTGCCGGAAAATAGTCACCAGAAATCAATTTTCTCTTCTTGCTCTGTCCAGTTGATGGTGTTACAGACGGGTGATTCAGTTTGAACACAAAGATCCCTGGTTCCACAGGTAACTTCAGTGCGGCGCACTTCGACAGGCCATCAGCTATGTCATTCTGAGCTCTTGGAACATGTTCCATCTGCAGGCCGTCAAAGTGCTCTTCTAGCTTCCTCACTTCATCAACATATGCTTCCATCAACGGACTTTGATAGTTCTTGTTCACTTGGCAGACGACAAGCTGTGAGTCACCCCTAACAATGAGTTTCTTGATCCCAAGGTCTGCTGCGATCCTGAGACCGGCAAGCAATCCTTCATACTCTGCAGTATTGTTCGTTGCTTGCTCCTTGGGAAAGTGCATCTGGACTACGTACTTGAGGTGCTCTCCGGTGGGTGCAACAAGTAGCACGCCTGCACCGGCGCCTTGCAGCGAGAAGGCACCATCAAAGTACATCAGCCACTCTTTGCTTGCTTCCTTGACGGGGATGCACGTCTCTTGAATTTCTTCATCTGGTGTTGGCGTCCATTCTGCTATGAACTCTGCCAATGCTCTGCTTTGGATAGTTGAAGTGCTTTCAAACTTGAGGCCAAAGCTTGACAGTTCCAGCGCCCACTCGACAATCCTGCCTGTCGCTTCTGGATTTTGCAGTATCCTTTTCAGCGGAAAGCCAGTGACAACTGTGATCTCATGTGCTTGGATGTAATGGCGCAGCTTTATCGAGGCCATGAGGAGGCCGAAAAGCAGTTTCTGCACACCAGAGTACCTTGACCTAGCCCCGTGCAGAAGGGAGCTGACAAAGTAAACTGGGCGCTGCACCATTCTCTTTTGCACCTTCTCATGCTCCTGCACAGATCCATCCTTGTCGGGACCAGAGCTTGCCGGTGAAGTCCTCTGCTTGTCGCCGGATGTATCCGTCGTGGTTGCTGGCTAGTCGTCCGCCTCCCTCTCCGCTACTAACGCAGCACTAACCACTTGATTGGTTGCCGCTATATATAGCAGCAACTTCTCTTGTGGCTTAGGTGCGACAAGTGTTGGAGTGGAGGACATGTATCTCTTCAAGTCCTGCAGCGGAGCCTCCGCTTTCGGAGTCCATTTCATTGGACCTTCCTTTTTCAAAATTTTGAAAAATGGCAGGGCGCGCTCGGCAGACCTAGAGATAAACCTGCTGAGAGCAGCTATACAACCGGCAAGTCTTCGTACATCCTTGACGCGCTTTTGTTTTTCAATCTGCTCAATGGCCTTGATCTTGTCGGGATTGGCCTCAATTCCCCGCTGAGACACGAAGAACCCGAGAAGCTTGCCGTAGGGGACTCCAAACACGCACTTCTTGGGGTTAAGCTTGAGGTTGATCTTGCGCAAATTTGCAAAGGTTTCGTCTAAATCTTGAATTAGGGTCGCTTTGTCCTTGCTCTTGACCACTATGTCATCCATGTAGGCTTCCACATTTCTGTGCATTTGCGGTTCAAAAGCGTCATCAACTACCCTTGCAAATGTTGAACCAGCATTCTTCAAACTGAAAGGCATCCGTACGAAACAGTATGTGCCACATGGGGTAATGAATGCGGTTTTCTCCTCATCCTCTTCTGCCATGAAGATCTGATGATATCCTGAGTATGCATCAAGAAATGAAAGTAAGTCACATCCGGCCGTGGAGTCAACAATCTGGTCGATGCGCGGCAAGGGAAATGGGTCTTTGGGGCAAGCTTTATTAACATCGGTAAAGTCAATACAAAGCCTCCATTTCCCGTTTGCCTTACGCATGACTACAGGATTGGCCAACCACGTAGGATGGAGCACTCCTCTTACAAGGCCTGCTGCTTCCAATTTCTTGATCTCTTTTGCAATGAATACTTGGCGCTCCAATGCCTGTTTCCTAACTTTCTGCTTGACGGGCCGCGCATGAGGACAGACGGCAAGATGGTGCTCGATTACTTTCCTGGGAAAACCGGGGATGTCAGACGGTTGCCATGCAAACACGTCGATGTTCGCCCGCAGGAAAGCAACGAGCGCGCTTTCCTATTTAGGGTCGAGAGTGGCACTGATGGTGAAGATACCACCAGTGCCGTCCTCCTTGGCGGACACCTTCTTGGTCTCTGGTGGAGCTGCCATTGTCTTCTTACACTTGCCGGTGGAGCTCGATGGTGCGTCCTCGACGGTAGCGCAGCACTCCAAAGAGGTGCGCTTGCCAGAGTGGGCATCAGAGCTCTTGCCGGACTTGGTCCTCTTGTTCCCCCCGGGAGCTTCAGCGGCAAGTTAGTTGCGATCTGTTGCGGCTGCTGCTTCCCGGTAAATCTTGTCGGTGCAGATAAGGGCATCCTTCTTATTGCCAGGGACAGAGATGACACTTATCGGGCCTGGCATCTTCAGTACGTTGTATGCATAATGAGAGGCTGCCGTGAACTTGGCGAGTGCTGGACGGCCAAGTATCCCATTGTAAGGCAATGGAAAGTCAGCAACGTCAAAAGTGACCCTCTCAGTCCTGAAGTTTAACTCACTGCCAAATGTCACAGGCAATGTGATCTTTCCCTTCGGCTTGCTCCTCCCCGGATTGATTCCTTGGAATGTGCCGGTCTCTTCGAGCTCGCCATCAGGGATCTAGAGTTTTTGGAGTACTGCAGAGGAGATCAAGTTCAAGCCGGCCCCGCCGTCAACTATCATCTTAGTGACCTTGAGGTTGCGGATAGTTGGTGAAACCAACATCGGCAAGCACCCGACCGCAGTTATGCGATCAGGGTGATCCTCAATATCAAAGATGATAGGCGTGCTGGACCATCTCAGAGGCTTGCGTGACTCGACGGGTGGTTCTGCCGCATTGACTTCCCGCACCCATTGCTTGAGCTGGCGGTGCGAAGTATGCAGGGAAGCACCACCATCAACGCATAGGACCTCTGTGGCTTTCTGGAACTCCTGCTCATCGGTCTCATCTTCATCCATATCTTCATCGTCGTCGTCGTCTTCATCCTTGCCGCGGCCGCGGGGAGGTCTGTCTCCTTGCCGCTGCTTGGCCTTGCCGCGGCGTCCTCCTCGGCCGGGACGTTTCTTGCTGGCTCCCCCAGCACCTTCCTGGGCCTTCTCCTTGTCACGCCGCTCGTATTCAGCCTTTTGCTGCTCAACAAACTCCTCGACCTTGTTGCAGCTCTGGAGGTCATGGCCCTTGGTGCGGTGGATCTTGCAATACTGCTTGCTGGTGCTGTCCTGCTTGTCGGCGACCGCCACAGCTGCGGCAACCTCCTTGCCGGAGCTACCAGCTTCGGCTTTCTTGCCGGATTGCTCAACAACTAGCACACTTTGCCTTTCTTCTTCCTGTTGTTCCGCCGCCGGTTCTTCCTTGCCGGGGCAGTGTCCTCACTATCAGATCCTTCTGCTCCTGTGTTCTCTCCGGGGAGTTTCTTCCCTTCCTCAGCACGTGCACACTTGTCGGCCAGGGCATATAGCTCACTGACATCTCTGATCTTGCACATCGCCATCTCCTCCCGCATCCTGCGGTTCCGCATGTTCTGATGGAACACGCTAATTACCGCGGCAGGGTGGACATCTGGGATGTTGTGCTGTACGTGGCTGAATCTTTGAATGTACTTGCGTAGGGGATCTCCTTCCTTCTGGGCGAGCAGATGAAGGTCGCTCTCTTGGCCATGAGGCTTATGGCCGCCTGTAAAGGCGCCGACAAACTGATGGCACAGATCAGCCCAGGAGGATATGGAGTTGTCCGGCAAGTGCATGAGCCAGGATCTGACATTGGGCTTGAGCACCAGCGGGAAGTAGTTGGCAAGGATCTTGTCGTCCCGTCCTCCGGCAGCATGCACCGCGATGGTGTAGATGCTGAGGAACTCCGACGGATGCGTCTTGCCGTCGTACTTCTCCGGTACGTCTGGCTTGAAATTCTTTGTACTGGGCCACTGGACCTGCCGCAGCTCACGAGTGAACGCAGGGCAACCTACCGCGTACGGCAAGTCGCCTGGTTCCCCTAGCACATGCACGTCAACAGAGGGCCCAACGCGCTTGTCGGATTGACGTCGCGCTTCTCTTCGGCGCTTGATGCGAGTACGAGCGTCTTCTTGCTGTCGTTCGTGAAGGACTTGGCGCTGATCGCGACGAGCTCGTGGATCTGACGATGCGGTGGAGTCGCTATCGAGGTGGATCCGACGAGTTGGCGATCTTGGCCTTCGGGGTGGAGAGTGCATGGTAGTTGCACCCCCACCGGTTTCGTCACCACCGGCTCGTGCCTGGCAGTCCCGCCGCGGCTGAGATGCAGTTGGCTGCCGCGGAGTGTCGCCGTTGGCGAAGCCGATGAGACTCTGAATGGTGGCCCTCCATTGGTCGATCTTGTCTTCCGCTGGAGGGTAATCCAGGAGCAGCTGAGCTCGCGCCAAAGCTTCTGCTGGAGTGGTGGGCGGCTGTGGCGAACGGTGCGAGGAGCGGGATATGCTCGGACTTCTAACTATGTTAGAAGGAGTAGCATCCCGTCCAAGCGACCGTGTCTCGCTCGTGCCAGCACGTTGGCGTGCATGCTGGTCTTGAGCACCCGAGATCCACCAGCTCGATCTTGTCCCAACGAATGTATGGTACTGCGAATACCATGACGTTGTCGGTCCTGCGCCTCCTAAGATGGGCGCGGTACATGTACGGACGCCGAGGTCTGCGCAGCCTTGTCCTTGGACCTGGCAGCATCATGAGCTTCCTCGTCGATGTCTGTTCTTCCGCCGGCGCCTACCCCACCACCCGTTTGCTCCGTTGGTGGTGGAAATGACGTGGACGGAGCAGTTGCCGCCGAAGTCTTCTTCTTCGGTGGCATGTCGATGAAGAAAATGAAGATCTAGCTCGTGTGAACGCCGGATCAGGTTCACGCAATCTCGACGCCCCCTACCTGGCGCGCCAAAGATGTCGGGGAAACTGATCCGCGAACACCTATGGGGCCGGCGGACCGTGGCCCCTTTCGGTTCGGCGGGGGGGGGGGGAGATCACATGAAGAGCGGATCGAGGCGAAGCACACGAGCAGTTTACCCAGCTTCGGAGCTCTCCGGAGAGATAATACCCCTACTGCTGCTTGTCTGATTATATTGTGTTCTTGCTCGAGAGAGCTAAGTGTTTTTCTGGCTTCCGAATGAATCGAACCTCCTCTACGTTGCGCATGGGACTCCTTTTATATGCTCAAGGGGTCACCGACAGGTGGCAACGCAGAGAAGGGTAAAAGCATAAAAAGTGTTGCGGTTGGTACACCTACTTGCACAGTGTATCTACCTAACCCTGACGGCAGGGGACAAAGGCATTAAATGCCCGTCTATGTCGCCCAAACAGTGCAGAAAGGGACCGTCAGGGACGCCACAATGGTGATCTTGTCAGCGTCGCATGCCTCCGCGCAACGCTGGCTGCACAGCCTCACGCCACGCGCGCCTGGAAAGGCCCCCAGAGCGACACGTTAGTGGATGTGCTGGAGCGTGGGTACAGAGTGGTTACTTGCCGCGGCAAGCGCCTTGCCGCGGTCGTCGTCTTGTCGCGCCCGGAAGCTTGTCGCTCACCAGGCCTCGAGATGCCTTGGTTGGTCTTCCCGGCAAGCTCCTCTTGCCGGGGCCTTGTTGCCTTGCCGGGACGCGTGGCGCGTCGCGGCAAGTTCCTTGGGATGCCTTGGTTGGCCTTCCCGGCAAGCTCCTCTTGCCGGGGCCTTGTCTCCTTGGCTTGAATACTTTGTTCTTGAATGGCTCCAAAGGAACCACGGAGGATCTTGGCGGTCGCCCGGCAAGCCTTGCCGCGGGGTACTGCAACTGCCCGTGCACAAGTTCAGGATACTAGGGTACCCCTACTCTAGTACACCGACAATCTTAATGCAAAAGAATGTCACTTTATATTGTCACTTCTATATGGACCTTTATTATGTAGTCTGTCGCTTTTATTGCTTCCATAACAAGATCGTATAAAGCTTATTTTATTCACACTAATAGATCATACATATTTAGAGAGCAATTTTTATTGCCTACACCGATGACAACTTACTTGAAGGATCTTACTCAATCCATAGGTAGGTATGGTGGACTCTCATGGCAAAGTTGGGTTTAAGGATATTTGGAAGCACAAGTAGTATCTCTACTTAGTGCAAGGAATTTTGGCTAGCATGAGGGCGAAAGGCAAGCTCAACATGTTTGAATGATCCATGACAATATAATTTAACTGAGATGTGAGAAAACATAATCCATTACGTTGTCTTCCTTGTCCAACATCAACTCTTTAGCATGAATCTCTCTTCCTTCAATATTCTTTCATGAATTGTTCAAATGACCAATACAATGCTTGCTAACCTTTACTAAATTTACAACCTCTACTTCTTAGATGTGAAGTCATTACTCTCCATGGAATAAGCAAACGAAACATATATAATTTCAGATTTATGACATTCAACTCATTCAACCATTTACTCATAGGATATAAGTGAAGCACACGAGTAAATGACAAACTACTCCAAAAAGATATGAGTGAAGATCAATGAGTAGCTAAATAATTATGTAACTATTTGAAGACTCTCTCTCATTTAAGAATTTCAGATCTTGGTATTGTATTCAAACAGCAAGCAAAACAAAATAAAATGACATTGCAAGGATAGCACAAGTCATGTGAAGAAGCAAAAACTTAGGTTCAACCGATACTAACCGATAGTTGTTGAAGGAGAAAGGTGGGATGCCTATCGGGGCATCCCCAAGATTATATGCTTGAGACTTCTTGAAATATTATCTTGGGGTGCCTTGGGCATCCCCAATCTTGAACTTTTGTGTCTCCTTAATTCCTCTCATATCATGGTTTCTCTTTTTATCAAGAACTTCATCCACATAAAACTCAACATGAACTCGTGAGATAAGTTAGTATAAACCAATGCAAAACCTTATCATTTTCTACTGTAACAAATCACTAAAATTATTATTCAACATTGCATACTAAATGCCTGTGCATATTTAATTCTCCTATCCTCAAATAGAATCATTAAACAAGCAAACATATGCAAACAATGCAAACATAACAGCAATCTGCCAAAACAGACAGTCTGTAAAGGATGCAAGAGTATCAATACTTCCCTAACTCCAGAAATTATTAGAGAAAATTCCCACGGTAGTAAATTTATCATAGCTTATTATGCAAAAGGTTTCAACATTATACCATTCTCTGACTTTTCTAGGGAATTTTTGCAACAGCGGTAAACTTTCTGTTTTCAAACAGCAACATGTATACTAGCAAAATAAGCAAGGTAAAGGCTATCCTTGACATTTTTATTGAAAATGAAGATGCAAAACATTATCCTAAATAACATCAAGCAAATACTAAGAAAAGAAAATGACGCTCCAAGCAAAACACATATCATGTGGTGAATAAAAATATAGCTCCAAGTAAAGTTACCGATAAACGAAGACGAAAGAGGGGATGCCTTCCCGTGGCATCCCCAAGCTTAGGCTTTTGGATATTCTTGAATATCTTGGGGTGCCATGGGTATCCCCAAGCTTAGGATTTTGCCACTACTTATTCCATAGTCCATCAAATCTTTACCCAAAACTTGAAAACTTCACAACACAAAACTCAACAAAAAACTCGTAAGCTCTGTTAGTATAAGGAAATAAAACCACCACTTAGGTACTGTAATGAACTCATTCTAAATTCATATTGGTGTAATATCTACAGTATTCCAACTTCTCTATATTTCATACCCTCCGATACTACTCATAGATTCATGAAAATAAGCAAACAAAAAATAGAAAACAGAATCTGTCAAAAACAGAACAGTCTGTAGTAATATGTATCAAACGTCTGGAACTCCAAAAATCCTACCAAATTAGGAAGTACTAAGACATTTGTGTACCAATCTAGATCAAAAAGAATCATATCAGAAGCACCTTTCCGTGAATTATCGAAACTAATTTACTGAGTACAAAAGTTTCTGATTCTCAGCAGGATCAACACAACTATCACCGTAAGCTGTCCTAAAGGTCTTACTTGGCACTTTATTGAAACAAAAGCTATAAAACATTATTACTACAGTAGAATAATCATGTGCATACACAAAAATAGTAAAGTTAAATATTGGGTTGTCTCCCAACAAGTGCTTTTCTTTAATGCCTTTCTAGCTAGGCATGATGATGACAATGATGCTCACAAAAAAGATAAGAATTGAAACATAACGGGAGCAACATGAAGCATATGACTAGCACATTTAAGTCTAACTCTCTTCCTATGCATAGGGATTTTGTGAGCAAACACCTTATGAGAATAATAATCAACTAGCATAGGAAGGCAGAATGAGCATAGCTTCACGATTTTCAATACATAGGGAGGAAACTTGATATTATTGCAATTCCTACAAGCATATGTTCCTCCCTCATAATAATTTTCAGTAACAATATAACCAGCACCTAAAGCATTCTTTTCATGATCTACTTGCATAGAAAATTTACTACTCTCCTCACAAGCAAAATTCTTCTCATGAATAGTAGTGGGAGCAAACTCAACAAAATAATTATCATGTGAGGCATAATCCAATTCAAAACTAAAATCATGATGTCAAGTTTCATGGTTATCATTATTCTTAGTAGCATACAAGTCATCACAATAATCATCATAGATAGCAACTTTGTTCTCATAATCAATTGGAACCTCTTCCGAAATGGTGGATTCATCACTAAATAAAGTCATGACCTCTCCAAATCCACTTCCATCAATATAATCATCATAAGTAGGAGGCATGCTTTCATCATAATAAATTTTCTCATCAAAACTTGGGGGACAAAATATATCATATTCATCAAACATAGCTTCCCCAAGCTTGTGGCTTTGCATATCATTAGCATCATGGATATTCAAGGAATTCATACTAACAACATTGCAATCATGCTCATCATATAAAGATTTAGTATCAAACATTCTATGTAATTCTTCTTCTAGCACTTGAAGATATACCTTCAAATACTCACCTCCCCGGGAACGGCGCCACAAAAGAGCTTAGTTGACGGGGTGTGGGTGCCGCTTACCTAGCCTCCCTGACAACGGCGCCAGAAAAGAGCTTGATGTCTACAACACAACCTTCTTCTTGTAGACGTTGTTGGGCCTCCAAGTGCAGAGGTTTGTAGGGACAGTAGCAAATTTCCCTCAAGTGGATGACCTAAGGTTTATCAATCCATGGGAGGCATAGGATGAAGATGGTCTCTCTCAAGCAACCCTGCAACCAAATAACAAAGAGTCTCTTGTGTCCCCAACACACCCAATACAATGGCAAATTGTATAGATGCACTAGTTCCGCGAAGAGATGGTGATACAAGTGCAATATGGATAGTAGATATAGGTTTTTGTAATCTTAAATTATAGAAACAGCAAGGAAACTAATGATAAAATTGAGCGTAAATGGTATTGCAATGGTAGGAAACAAGGCATAGGGTTCATACTTTCACTAGTGCAAGTTCTCTCAAGAATAATAACATAGATAGATCATATAACAATCCCTCAACATGCAACAAAGAGTCACTCCAAAGCCACTAATAGAGGAGAACAAATGAAGAGATTATGGTAGGGTACGAAACCACCTCAAAGTTACCCTTTCTGTTCTATCTATTCAAGAGTCCGTAGTAAAATAACATGAAGCTATTCTTTCCGTTCAATCTATCATAGAGTTCATACTAGAACAACACCTTAAGACAAAAATCAACCAAAACCCTAATGTCACCTAGATACTCCATTGTCACCTCAAGTATCCGTGGGCATGATTATACGATATGCATCACAGAATCTCAGATTCATCTATTCAACCAACACAAATTACTTTAAAGAGTGCCCCAAAGTTTCTACCGAAGAGTCAAGACGAAAACGTGTGCCAACCCCTAGGCATAGGTTCATGGGCGAAACCCGCAAGTTGAGCACCAAAACATACATCAAGTGAATCACGTGATATCCCATTGTCACCACAGATACGCATGACAAGACATACATCAAGTGTTCTCAAAACCTTAAAGACTCAATCCGATAAGATAACTTCAAGAGGAGAACTCAATTCATCACAAGAGAGTAGGGGGGGAGAAACATCATAAGATCCAACTATAGTAGCAAAGCTCGCGATACATCAAGATCGTATCACCTCAAGAACACGAGAGAGGGAGATCAAACACATAGCTACTGGTACATACCCTCAGCCCCGAGGGTGAACTACTCCCTCCTCGTCATGGAGAGCGCAGGGATGATGAAGATGGCCAGCGGTGATGGATTCCCCCTCCGGCAGGGTGCCGGAACGGGCTCTCGAGAGGTTTTTGGTGGCTGCAGAGGCTTGCGGTGGCGGGACTCCCGATCTATCTTGTCCTTCAATGTTTTTAGGGTATATGGGAATATATAGGCAAAAGAAGTCGGCCAGGGGAGCCTCGAGGGGCCCACGAGACAGGGGGCGCACCCAGGGGGGTGGGCGTGCCCCCACCCTCGTGGCCACCTTGAAGCTTCCTTGCCTTCAACTCCAACTCTCCTAGATCATGTTCGTTCCAAAAATCACGCTCCCGAAAGTTTCATTCTGTTGGACTCCGTTTGATATTCCTTTCCTTCGAAACACTGAAATAGGCAAGAAAACAACAATATGGGCTAGGCCTCCGGTTAGTAGGTTAGTCCCAAAAATGATATAAAAGTGTAAAGTAAAGCCCATAATCATTCAAAACAGATAATAAAATAGCACGAATGCTTCATAAATTATAGATATGTTGGAGACGTATCAGTGTCGCTTGCGCCGGTCGTGTCTCCCATGGTAACGACCTCACCCAACGCTGTCGTGGCGCCTACGACCTCCATTGCCGCATGCGAGGGGGCCTTCAAAGTGGAAGGGTGCGTTGTCCCATCGGGTTTCTTCTTGGGTGCCATGGATGAAGACAATGTTGATGATGATTAACGCGCTATTCACAACCTTGGGTTCACGCAAGTGATTCCTCCTACCTGGCACGCCAAAGATGTCATGGAGGAACACGATCACCTATGGGGCCTTCGGCCCCTTGTGGTTCGGCAAGGGGGAGATCATGTTGCACAAAGAGCAGAGGCCAGCACTACAAAAAAAATACACTTCCGTGATGATACGTGTTTGTCACAGTAGGTCGCATTTTTTGTCATGCATGTACATCCATGATGATTTTATGACAGAATCAAGATAGTCATACCTGTGCTGTCGTAGAAGTGTTCCATGACATTACCAAAATTATCATCATGGAAGTGTCCACTTCCATGACGATAAATCGCGCGTCACATAAGTGCTTTCGTCAAAGGTGACCGACACGTGGCATCCACCGTAACGGAATGTCGTTAAGCTATCAGGTCGGGTTTTGGATCCGATAACCCAATAACAGCCTCGACCAATGGAGATTTTCCACGTGTAAAATCATCATTGGCTAGAAGAAACACGTGTCGGCTCATCGTTGGGACAGATGTCATGCACTCATTGGACAGAAGGCGCCTATGATATGTCGACACATGGCACGGCCCAATAGAGGCCCATTCCTGTGAAAAGGCCAGCCCGTTTGACTTGGTCAAAAGTTGGCGGGCCGACCCATGGAAAGCCGGTTAACGGTTGTTCGCATATAGCCCATTTACAGCCCGCTAACCGAAGGCCCGTTACGCCCTATCCAAATTAGGCCCAGTAGCGTCATCTGGGCCATCCAATATGATTCAAACCTGTTTTCACTTTTGGCCCATGTATGGCCCATGATGTCTCTCGGCCCATATGAGGTCCTTTGTAACTCTTGGCCCATTAACGGCCCATGGTGAAACTGGCCCATAGTGAATAGTGTATCACTTTATACCTATTAACGACCCGTGGTGAAACTGGCCCGTAATGAATAGTGTATCACTTTATACCCATTAATGGCCCGTTATTCCGTTGGGCCGTTTCCAGCCCATGTTATCATTCGACCTTCTCACAACCCATTTGCTCTTGGGCTCATTTCCAGCATTTGTTTACTTACGGCCCGTTACTATCATTTTCTACTTGTGGGCTAAATTCAGCCCGAGGTTACAGTCGGCCCTTTTTGTGGCTCGTTAATACATTGGGCCGTTTTCATAGCGTCATCAAATACGACCGATTAACGACGGCCCGTTATGGTCGGCCCATGAACAGACGATTCCAACTCTAGCCCACTTACGGCCATAATGCGGTCTGTTATTGGCCCATGTTTGGCCAACCGATCATACGGCCGTTTAAGGCCCATTGATGATACGTCCCGTAGAAGGCCCATTTTGTCTACGACATGTAGTAGGCCCATTGTTTCTACGGCCCATAGGAGGGAAATGGTAACTACAGTAAACATGTAGCCCATGGTTATTGTGGCCTAGTTTTAAAAAAATAGGTTATTGCGGCCACTAGCAAACCGCGGAAAAAGAAGTGCACTGACTACAAGCAAAGAAATAAACAAGACAATAAGGAAATAAATAAGCAAGCAACTTATGCTAGGCTATCACGGCTATTACACATATTACATCCACTGGGCATCAAAGTTCGCCACTAGTGCAAATATAGGGAACACAACAACATATAAACGCCGCAGCAAAACAAGTCCAGAACTGAAACCACTTCAGAAGAGCTCAAGAAATAATATCCTAGGTACTCATATTGCTGGAAGATGCTTAGCAAGCTTATTAACTTTCTCTTGTTTGGCACTTAAGTCCTCCAGCACTTCCTGTTGCACCAGAAAGTATGCATCTGAATTCTGCAGGCACTTCCTCAGTCCTTCAGCTTCCTGTCACATAACATCTGATCGATGTCTTTCAACTTTAAGTTGAGACTCAAGAAGCCGAAATGATTCAGGCAACGAGTTCGAAGAGCTAGTGCCAGCAGTAGTAGCCAGTAACTCGAACACTACATCAAAACAGGACTTTGGGGTTGTCTCTTCAATATAGTTTTTATCAGCTTTCTTGGAGACCAACAAGGATGTCTCACTATGTTGAACCTTATCTGCATTACTTCATTTACCATTGCATAACGGGGGACTCTTCTCCAATATTTTATCCGCGTTCTAAAAGAGAAACAAACAAACACATCACAGGTTTACAGTGTAGTATATGAAACTCATTTTGGTAAACTAGTTCAGTAGTAAGGTGGACAAGATAACAACATGAAACAAACATATATCTATGCAGTATGGTCACTATATGGTCTATATCATTCTAGTGTATGTTGCCAAATCAAGATAGATACAGTTCAAATCATATCTATTTAAGACAAAGCAGCATAGACAGAATATAAGTGTGGGAAACTACACAACAATAACAAAACTTGTAATGTGCATGGCATGAGAACATAACTGTTTATTCAATTGAAACTGAAACCAACATGGAGCAAGTTACAATAGCAAACAGCCAAACACATTGAAGAAACAGGTTTAAAACATACCTGTTATGCCATTGGAGTTTCAATTGCATCCTTCAAATTTGAAATTAGTTGGTATGAGTAAATACAGTGATGCAAGAGCAAAGTAGTATGAACCATAGCCATGGAATCTGACCTGAGAACAATTCTTCTTTTGCTTTAAGCGTTGACTTGGGGTTCGGAGTGGTGGCCCTTGTGCTTTGGGCACTGCAGTTGCCTTACTTACTGCTCGCGTTTGGGTGCTCTGTGGTGGAGACAGTGTTGTGTTAACGGGAACTGGGTGTCTATCTGCTGGGGTTGGGGTTAGAAGGGTGTAGCTGGTTCTCTGTCCAACTGGGTAGGGGTACAATCTGCATGAGTGTGGGTTATGTGTGGTGGGGTTGGTTCTTGGGCAAGTACAACCGTGGTTCTGTCTGCATCGACAAGTAGCACGATCTTTTCTGAAGACCATGTTTTTACTCCCACAGATACTGCCATCACTCCCTCCAGCTGAAATGGCTGATAAACAAGAAAAGTAATTGAATGTATAGACATTGTAAGATAACGGGTGCAATGGATAGTAGGGAAGAAACAGGGCATGAAATAATTCACATTTATGTTGTCTAAACAAACAGAATAGCATGACATAATTTCACATATGTGATGGCTAATTAAACAGGATAGCATGACACAATTTCACATGTATGATGGCTAACTAAACATGATAGAATGACATACTTCAAAATATGATGACTATGTAAAACATGATGACATGATATAACTATACGATGTGTCTATTAAAGTGGTTGGCATGCCATAAGTCACAAACATGCCGTGGATGGAAACATGATGGCATGATATAATTCACAGATAGAATGACATAATTTAAAATATGATGACTATGTAAATAGGATGAGATGATATAACTATATTATGTCTTTAGAAAATGGGTTGGCATGCCATAATTCAGATACATATTGTCTATGCAAACAGGACTGGTCATCTGCCTCTGAATCCTCCTCTGAAGAGCTATCTGTCACCAGCAAGATATCTACTTCAGCAGGTAGCATTGTCTGCTCTGAAGACCTTGTTTTCACTCCAGATTTCTCCATCACCAATTCAAATGGCTGATGCACAAGAAGAGCAGTTGAATATACAAACATTGTCGACAAAAGCAATGAGAAATACAAAAAAAGGACGACATGATATAATTCACATATATGACGCTTGCCTAAACAACATGGCATTGCATAATTCACATACATAATGCCTTGCAACAAGATAACATTGCATAATTCACATATATAATGTCTTGCAACAAGATGGCGTTGCATAATTCACATATATGGTAATTAGACACTAAACAGGTGGCATTCACACAAAGCATGTCTAAACTAACCAAATGACATAGCAATGCAAGATACCATACACACAGTATGAGCAACATAACCCTGCCAAGTTAGAGCATGCACCTCGGGGGGAAATATGACTGGTCATCTGTCTCTGAATCCTCCTCTAAGGAGCTATCAGTAACCAGCAAGACATGCGCTTTGTCAGATAGCATTGTCTGCTCTGAAGACCTTGTTTCCACTCCAAATTTTTCCATGACCGTGCCGAATGGCCGATGCACAGGAAGAGTAATTGAATGTACTAAAATTGTTAACAAATTTAACATGTAATAAAAAAATGATGGCATGATATAATTCACATATAAGATGACTGGCTAACCAGGGTGGCATTGCAAAATTCACATATATGATGCCTGGATAAACAAGATGGCATTGCATGATTCACATATACGATAAAGAAACTAAACAGATGGCATTGACACAAAGCATGTCTAAACTAAGCAGATGACATCTTTAATGTATACAGTAAGCAATGCAAGGCACCATATGCATGATATTACCAACATCAGCATGCCAAGTTAGAGCGAAGACCTCATGGGGTAAATAGGAGTGGTCTTCTCCTTCTGAATCCCCCTTAGAACAGTTATCTTCTTCTTGATTACGATCCGAAATGGGTGGAGGGGGGGGCTGCCTTGGCGCCCACCATGGAACGACGTTTGCATGAAATTTTATTGCCACGCAAGGCTCATCTCTTTTGCTCTACATGATCAGCTCCATTGTGTACAATAACTGGCATGCATAGAATAAAACATAGTGAGATTATGTAAGGAGTGCATGCACAAATCCAGAGTGATGGTAGCCAACAGTGGATAGACCCAAAACCAATGATAGTAGGTAGATAATAGCTTTAGTTAAAAAATACAGATAATGGCTCCTTTAATGTTTGTTTGCACCCAACATGAAACTCATAGTAGACACCGGAGATTTACCAGATAGTAGACATATAGTACTGATTGTTGCCCCAATATGTACCCCACAACCATTTAAAAACTCAAGTTTCAGCATTAGTTTCGACCTGGCTCGGAGTCTAATAGGTGAACACGACGATAATGTAGCATGTCATCATATTAAGCGACGTATAATGTAAGCAGACACGAAAGAGTGTGACATCTCTTGCGGACCCGTGTAGTCCTCAAGGTCATCTGCTCAGTTGATGATGGTAATGCAGTTGTCGTGGCTGCTTGCGGCAGGGAAGAAGATCTGAGCCGGCGAAAGACAGACTAGAGAGCGGATCCCTGCTGTGGTGAACCCTTCCGTCGTTGGAGCAGCTGAGCTGGGGTGGAACACAGCGCCACAGGAGCAGGACAAACCACACAAGGTTTTCTTTGACACATATGTGTAACACAAGTAATTGTGTAAGGGCTTGTTTCAATTTGAGGATTCTAACATTGCAGGGATAGGAAATAGACAGGAATAGGATAGGAATGCACGTGCAAAATAGAGAATTTAAAAACACAGGATTTCTGCCAATCTGGTGTTTGATTCACAACAATTGGAAGATCATAGGATGCAAAAAAGCATGGTGAGATTAAGTCAAACCACAAGAAAATGTATGGTTATAATGCTATTATGCTACTATCTCTTAGTATTGTGCTTGATGAATAGGAATATGAAAAGGAGGACAAGTGGAAATTAGAATTCCTACGGTTTTTCTTCCAAGGAGACACTAAAGGAACAAATCCTACAGTTTTCCTTTGCTCCATTCGTTTGCACCAAATTCATGAGAAGTAGTACCATAGGAAACTTTCCAATTCCTATGTTTTTCATTCACTTTTCCTTTCAAGCACTGGCGATTCTAGTAGGCAGGCTTGAGCAAGGAAAATCCTACACTAAAAAAATGTTTTTGTGCTACTTCTATTACTTTGGACCCAGGCCACTGCCATACTAGCTCAACTCCCAGGCCCATCGACAAATGCACAGCTCAAACGCGCAAAGATAAATAATGATGGCGTTCAAGAGAGTCCATCACAGATAGCTAAGTTGCCTGGTACCTCACTGCTTGTCATATAGTAGGATAAAGTAATCATATTTCCCGTTACTACGAGTGCTCAGTGGACAATATATATAACATGTAGAGTAAAAAAGAGATGCAACAAGTGCAGAACATCTTTGGCGAAGCCATGTCGATCTCAGCATGATTGGGTTGGCCAGTGAGGAAGCTCCGGCTGACTTGGCTGTCGAAGGAGGGAAGAAGATCTCTGGCGTTTGGAGATGGAGCCCGAGGTACTGCTTCGCTGTGATGGAGGGTTTCATCGTTGGAGCAGCTCCGGTGAGTTGTACGATGCCGAGGCTGAAGCAGGACAAGAGAGACAAGGTTAACCTGAGTGGAATTCTAATAGCATCTCCAATACATGACGTAAAATACATAACCACAAAGTGCTAGATGTAAAATACATCAGCCGCGCATCTCTGAACTTAACTGTCGAAACTGAATTTAACTGTCGAAACTGAACTTAACTGTCGAAACTGAACTTAACTATCGAAACTAAATTTTGCTGTCGAAACTGAACGCACTAGCAAGGTAAGGCTACACGTCGGTCGACTGACTTTATCATCTCTGGTCAGTCGATTTTGCACCTATTGGATACGAAATCAAGGGCCTGCGGTTCATCTTCAACCTCCACCCCCCTGAGCCGCCAGCCACCACCGGCCAAACAGCAGCCCCCCGCCGCCCGCGGCCGGCGGTGCGCCGCCCCTCCTTCCCCTAAAACACTCACCACCGCCGGTCCGCCGCCACCACGGCCATCCCTCTAGCCCCCCCCCCCCCCCCGTGCCGAGCTTTTTCTCTGGCGATCCCCACGCCACTGCCCCACCACCGCCCCCACCCTGAACCCTAAGATAGATAGTGGGGTACCTCTCCGGTGAGCCCCCTCCCCGCTGCAGCTAGCTCTTCCTTCACCCCGGCGAGCCCCCCACCCCCTGAAAATCGACTGAACCAAAAGTCGATTCAGTCGACTGACATGTAGCTATATCGGAGCAGCATCGCAAGCAAGAGCAAGAGCAAGAGTAGCAGCGCGAGTAACAGCAAAAGCAAGAGCAGACCAGGCAGGGGACCGAGAGCAATAGCAGAGCAGCAGCACGAGCGAGAGCTAAAGCAGCAGCAGCTCCTACTGATGTGGACGTCGCCATGGAGGGAGCGACGCCGTGGAGGAAGTGGCCGGTGACGCCGCCGTGGATGGAACCGCGCTGTGTTGGCTCGGGACCGAGCGCCGGCAGCACCGTGAGATCGAATCAAGAAGAAAATGCAGCGATTAGTGTACAACCTCTTTGGTGGTGCCGATTAGGCTGCAGCTTCATCCAAGGAAATGGTGATGATGATGCTCTTCCGGTGGTGCAGGTGAAGAGGGCGGTGTGGGAATGGAGGTGGTGCGAAAGACGAGGGGAACATCGGGGCAGCTCCTTGGAGGTGGAGGACGGGGTGGCTGAACCGGCGGGACGACAAGATCGACGACGGATCCTCATCTGGTACGGTTGATGAGGGATGTAGAAGTGTTGCTGTGGACGACGTCGTCGGGGAAGAGACTCCAGCTGGGTGGCGGACAGAGCAGGGTGTGGGGCTTCGTTGCGGGTTTTTGCGGCCTCGGTGTACGAATGGGTGGGAGGATGGGATGGCAGTGGGGAACCATGGCTTAAGGACGCGCTTGTCCAAAATGTGGGGTAAGCTATGAAAGTACCCCCACCGATTTGAGGCGGTTCTTTTGGTTCAGGGGTACCATGGGCATTTCACATGTCGGGATTTCACAGGAGGTGGGAGTTTCATGCGCGTTGTAATTTCGGAATAGCAAGGCGCGGGTTGAGATGGAGGGAGTTGTCAGAGCACAACGAGACAAAGATATATCTTAAATATTTCGGGCAAACAAGGCACGGGTTGAAGAGGCGGGAGTTTTGTAGCACGATAGACAGAGACACGAGCTTGAATTTTTGCATAACAAGGCGTGGCTTGAAATTTCGGAAGAACAAGCTTAACGAGTACTAAAAAAGGCAATTTGCACCTCAATAAGCACAACACACACACAAAAACCATTTAGACTAGAGTAAGGTACACGTGCATTGCACGCATGATATTTGGCAACCAAATTATGAATAGATACCACATTATAGCATGCAAGCTTTGAGTCATATATGCATGATGTAGATGTTCGTTTAGTTCTTATAGTTCATTTCATTCAAAATCATATTGTTTTTGTAAGAAAGCTAATCTATTTTAAGATTCATGGAATTGTGCGCTGTAAGACATAAGGTAAAAACAAATAATGGCAAATCATGTAGAAAAACATTTGGGCAATTATGATACGGAAGATTCTAGAACAAAGAGGAAGTGCTTGTGTTTTGATGTTTGTGCATTGTGCTTAAGTTCAACCATGGAGTCTTTTAGATTATACATGTGGCGAAATCTGGTGGAATCTAGATGATATCCAATGGCCAGTAGTGCTCAAATTTGCCATCTTTGGACCATCGAATTTGCCTCATCCAACGACCATCTTTCAAAGTTAAAGTTACCCACATACAATATTCTAATTCGCGTCATCCACGTCGCATCCATATTTATAGGGGTATAGATATAGATATGTGATGCGAAAGCCACCCATCATCTCCAATTAGAATAGTGTGTCCATGCACGGATGCGACGTGGCCAAATGATGTCTGCCATCAGTATCTCAAATTCAAATCAGTCTGACCTTGTTCAATGTGTATACATTACAACATGCTCGTTTCCAAACCACACCGCGCAGTTCTCCGTTATATTCATGCATGCATGGGTTTCAAACATCAGGATCTCTTATTCAAATATTTGAATTCAACTTTACATTGATTATGACCTCACCTAGTCTTTTACACCCACACAGTCGTCTTCTCTTTATAATTGTACCACTAACTTTCTCTCATGCATGCATGCACACACACTACCAGTCGGCATTATCCATCGCACACATGAAATCTTTTTCTTCAGGTTAGTCTCCCATGAAGGCACACACCCACACACATCCCCCTCTCCATCATATCGGGCATTCTTTATCTCTCACGCGTGCATGCGCAACGATCGATGTTCCTCTATGTATGTGTGTATATAGCTAGGTCTTTCATAGTTTTCCACATAAACCGATCAATCGATATATCCAGTGAGGTCTCACCCTCTTTCCCACGTCCACATCGATCAATCTATACCTCTCTATATAGGATTAACATATATAGCTAATACACCCACATTAATTATATATCCAACATCCCCCTCTCATCATCCATGCCTTCCGCTTCATCTCTCAAACGCGCACACAATGGCGAAGACAAAGGGCAGTAAGGGCCCTGCCCACCCCCCCTAACATCACTATATATCGAGGCTAATATGAATGTGATCATTAGACAATTGCTGCTAAAAATTGTTTAAGTTCATGAATTGACCCTCCTCGTAAAGGATTAGTAATGCTTTGCCCCCTAGCTCATTTATTTTTCATGGATCCGCCACTGCGCGCAACAGCACACGTTCTCGCCCCCTCTCTCTAAATATCGATCTCGCACTTGTGCATTCCTTCATAGTCTCCCTCCACTCGGCTCCTCCCACCATCTTCTAGCCCCCCACCGGATTTTGCCACATGTACAATCTAGCAGACTCCATGGTTGAACCTAAGCATAATGCACAAACCTCAAAACAATAGTGGTTCTCTTTTGTTCTCGAATCTTCCGTATCATAACTGCCAAAAAAATTCCTAGTTGAATTGCCATTATCTGTTTTTACTTTATGCTGTACAATGCACAATTCCATGAATCATAAAATAGATTAAGGGCTTCTTTGATTCAAAGGATTCTCAAAGGAATTTTGGAGGATTCTAATCATTAGGAATTTTTCCTATCTTGGTTGTTTGATTCGTAGGATTGTAAACCATAGGAATTTTTCCATATGATTCATTTGCACTAGATTTCATAGGAAACATCCCATCCACTCAAACCTCTTTGAAAGAATTCTATGTTTTTCTATGCACAATCAAACACTCGAACAATCCTGTAGGATTCAAGACGACATTCCACTATAATCCCATGTTATTCCTATTCCTTCGTTTTGGAAATCCTACGAATCCAAGTGGCCCTAGCTTTTTTTATAAAAACTAATTGATTTTGAATGAGATGAACTATAAGAATTAAACGAAGGTCTACATCAGGCATATATGACTTAGAGCTTACATGCTATAGTGTGGTATTTATTCATAATTTGGTTGCAAAATCTGATGCGTGCAATGCACGTGTACCTTACTAGTACTTCGAGTATGTGCAAAACACGTAAATTAGAATTCCAATGGCACGCTACACAGTGTCTCTCTTACAGTTCATGAAGCCACATGGCACATGTGGAGGCGTTGTCGCAACCTCCTTGCGTGGATTGATCACAGTGACGTGCTGCTGGTTTCAGAAGAATGTACTCATCCTCCCTAAGCCATACTGGCGGTACATGCACGAAGCAAAGATGTGCACGCACGCCATGCACGCACTCATTCCCCCGCATGCGCACGTGGGTACAGGGGCGGACGCAATTTTGTACCAAGATCCACCCCATGTGATAATTTGACGTGTGTAAAGTCGTTCACTTCATTGATGGTCAATTAATACAGCACATGCAAATTGAGTGGACGTGAGGGCGGAAGAAAGACATTATTACTCCACTGCGCGCATGTGAGTAGTTAAATCATGGGTTGCTAGTAGTACTTCCATTGGTCTCCTTCGTATTTTGTGCCAATTTTTGATAGTAACATAATATTTACGCATTTGAGCAGTGTAGTCTACTTGAAATTTATGTTCCGCTAAACTCATCGGGAGCCGTTTCGGGCCACGAAACCAAAACCATCAATTAATCTTTACCTTGTTACCATCACATTCGAAAGCCTGCTGTAGCAACAAGACCTCAAACAGTCTGATCTCTATGCATCAGTGTCATCCCTGGATTGGTAATGCTGACACGCACATTACTCGAAAGATTTATAACAGAGTAGCAATCACACACTTATTACATCGAATGTCTCAAAAGAGAACTTATTACAATAAATATGGCTTAAGGCCATCTAATAATGATAACAGCGGAAGACGTGGAAGAGAAGCAAGTCCATCAACTCCAACGGCATCACTGAGTATAAGATCACAACCTAAGGCACCTTACTCGTCGTCTGAAAAGTCTGCAACATGAACGTTGCAGTCCGAAAACGGGTCAGCACATGGAATCTGCTGGTAATGTAACACATAGAGAGTAATGAATAGAATAATGCTATCACTACATGCATATATGGCTGGTGGAAAGCTCTATGGTTATAGTTTTACATAAAGACAATTTTTCCCTACACCAAAGGAATAATTTTTATTTAACTATCATAGTGGTTGTTAAACATTAAGAAGGTTCCTCCAACTCAATCCCAATTAAGCATCATCATTAACCCAACAAAATTAAATTAAGTAACATGATGAGATTCACATGATAATCTAGGTACTAGATACTCAAAACGTCCATAACCGGGGACACGACTAACCATGATTAGTTTGTACACTCTGCAGAGGTTTGCACACTTTTCCCCGCAAGACATGATCTCCTCCATTTGATTTCTCGCACTACATGGTGTTTGAGAAACGGATGACCAAGACACAGTCTTTCAGAAGCATTAACTCTTTACTCTGGGTAGATAGTACCAACCTACATCCTCTACATCTGCTAGTCTACCACTGAAAGAGGTCACACAACATACTCAACTATGCTAGAGCCCACAGTAGCTTGCAATTGCACACGAAAGTTTCTAGCATGAATCATCTCATGATCCCTTTGAGCCTGGGTGGCGGTCCATAGGAGAATCACACGGTACCCCGGGATTTCCAAAAATACAGGGAACACTGGGTTCCCCAGGTGCCTCAATCCACCCAGATGTGTATTAAAGTTGCCACCTTAAGTAAACCATTAATTAACAATACTCACATCTGTCATGGATATACTCACCCAATCCACGTCTACTCGCATAACATAGCAATATAAGAAAATGTAGAAGTATCTCCCAAAGGGTTGATAATAAAATAGGTAATAGGTACTACCTCATCTACTTCCCCAAAACCCACAAATTAAACAGATCCTAACCATGCAATTGTTTGAGGATTGATCTAATGCAATAAAACTGGGTAGTAAAGAGGTATGATCAAAGTGTTACTTGCCTTGCTGATGATCCGTGAAACCTAGAGACTCGTAGTAGCAAGCGGCGCACTCCGGGTACTCTATCGCAAACAAACAAGCATACAATAAGCACTCATCTAATGCACAGGTAAAACTTAAATAAGAGATCTAACTAGAAAGTTCAACTTAAGAACTCCGGTTTGCAAAATGAATCAAATCAAACGAAGCAACGAAAATCTAACGGCGAAAGAAACAAGCTTCGTTTACTAATCTGGACCAAAGTCAAAATTCACAGTAGCAAAAACTTGTTTGAGTTGGTTAAATGGAACGAGGTTTTCGAGACGAAACTCTAGGCGCTTGAATCGCCTAATTCTGATAAACGAGCGAAAAGTTATACTAAAATGAAAACCGGATGAGAAATCGCGGTCGGAAATAATCGCGGAAAATCCGAGAAAAAGAAAAACGGACGAACAGGCTAACGAACGAACGTTCGCTGTCTGTGGCTGAACAACGAAAACCGTTCGTTAAAATGAACGTACGTACGAACGTCCGCCAAATAAATAAACTGGAAAAAACTAAACATATCTATTAAAAAAATAAACCACTGTTTTTCGAAGAAAACCGGCGGCGGGGCGGGTGGCTACCTCCGACGGGGCGAGGTCCAGCGAGGGGCGGTAGGGCTCCGGCGGCGGGTGGCGGCGGTCAGCGGCGATGGCGGACGGAGGCGGGGCGGCTCCAGCGCGGGCGCGGGGTGGCGGCGGCGGCTATGGGCTAGGGTTTAGGGTTGGCGGCGGGATGGGCTGGGGTGGGCTGGAGGGGTGGGCGGCTTATAAAGCCCGGGCGAGGCGGAGTCCGGGTCGCCCACGGCAGCCTGAGTTGGTTTATTTTTTTTGAAAAAAAATCGGACATGCGGAAAAAGAAGGAAAACAAATACTGAACGGACTGCAAAAATCACGAAATAAAATTTCCCCTCCTCTAAAAATAAGCTGGACAAGATGAACATTTATTTGGGCGCTAAATGCAATTTTGAGAACGCGCATTTTTCCTAATAAAATAGCGATAAAACTTCGAAATAAAATCTTATTTGATTTTATTATTAAATCCTCAATATTTCTTTATCTTGGGAAAATCATTTTATTCCCTCTCTCTTATTTTTATTATTGAAATATTTGAAGATAAAATAATTAAAATGAAATGACCCCCTTTCTAAATTTGAGAAAAACTCAAATAAGAAAACAACGAAATTCCCAACTCTCTCCGCGGGTCCTTGAGTTGCGTGAAATTCTAGGATCAAACCAAAATGCAATAAAATATGATATGCAATGATGATCTAATCTATAACATTCCAAATTGAAAATTTGGGATGTTACAAACCTACCCCCTTAAGATGAATCTCGCCCTCGAGATTCGGGCTGGCTAGAAAATAGGTGAGGGTGGTCCTTCAGTAGATCTTCCTCTCGTTCCCAGGTGGCTTCATCTTCAGTATGGTGGCTCCACTGAACTTTGCAAAACTTGATAACCTTGTTGCGTGTGACTCGGCTGGCAAATTCGAGAATCTTGACTGGTTTCTCCTCGTAGGTCAAATCTATAACACCCATGATGCAGCTATATCTCCCACGTGTCGAAGCAGGACTCAGAGGCATAACCGCATTGTGGTTTTGTCGCAAGAAGGGTCATCTTCACACAATCCCATCTAATGAACAAGACTGGGATAAAGAGTTGGCTTACAATCGCCACTTCACACAATGAACATATAATTCATACATCATTCAAAGGACACACATAGTCCGACTACAGACTAAGCCAAAAGAAAAGAAGATAACCCAACTGCTAGAACCCCGATCGTCCCAACTGGGCTCCACTACTAATCAACATGAAACGAAACATAGCAACGACCAAGATCTTCATTGAGCTCCCATCTGGGCTCGGTTGCATCACCTGCACTGGTATCATCGGCACCTTATCATCAGCACCTGCAACTGTTGTGGCAGTATCTTGTGAGTCACGAGGACTCAGCAATCTCAAAACCCGCAAGATCAAGACTATTTAAGCTTATGGGTCGGAAGTGGTAATGAGGTGGAGTTGCAGCAAGCTCTAAGCAAATATGGTGCCTAACATATGCAAATAAGAGCGAGAAGAGAAGCAACGGAACGGTCGAGAAGCTACAAGTGATCAAGAAGTGATCCTAAAACTACTTACGCCCAATAATAACACAAAGACCGTGTTCACTTCCCGGACTCCGCCGAAAAGAGACCATCATGGCTACACACGTGGTTGATGCATTTTAATTTGAATCTGGTGTCAAGTTATCTACAACCAGACATTAACAAATTCCCATCTGCCACATAACCATGGGCACGGCTCTCGAAAGTTTATACCTTGCGGGGGTGTCCCAACTTAGCCCATCACAAGCTCTCATGGTCAACGAAGGATATACCTTCTCCCAGGAAGACCCGATTAGTCTCAGAATCCCGGTTTACAAGACATTTCGACAATGATAAAATAAGACCAGCAAGACCGCCCGATGTGTCGACAATCCCGATAGGAGTCGCACGTATCTCGTTCTCAGGACACACCGGATAAGCTAAGCTCACAGGTACCAACGTAACCCAAGTTGCCAAGGGATGGTCCCGCACGGTGCTCTAGTTTGGACCAACACTTAGACAAGCATTGGCCCGGGGGGCTAAAATAAAGATGACCCTTGAGTCTGCAGAACCCAAGGGAAAAAGGCTTAGGTGGCAAATGTTAAAACCAAGGTTGGGCCTTGCTGGAGGAGTTTTATTCAAAGCAAACTGACAAGGGGGTCTCATAAATCACCCAACCACGTAAGGAATAAAACATCAAGGAACATAACACCGGTATGACGGAAACTAGGGCGGCAAGAGTGGAACAAAACACCAGGCATAAGGCCGAGCCTTCCACCCTTTACCAAGTATATAGGTGCATTAATTAAATAAGAGATATTGTGATATCCCAACATAATCATGTCCATCATGGAGCAAACTTCGACTTCACCTGCAACTAACAACGCTATAAGAGGGGATGCGCAAAGCGGTAACATAGCCAAGCAATGGTTTTCTAGGAAGGGTGAAAAGATTAGAGGCTGACATGGCAACTTGGGAGGCATGGTAAACAAATGATAGGTAGCACAACATAGCGATAGAACGAAGCAACTAGCAAGCAAAGATAGAAGTGATATCGAGGGTAATGGTCATCTTGCCTGAAATCCTCCTAGGAAGAAGAACGAGTCCATGAAGTAGACAAACCAACATAGTCGAACGAATCCTCACAAACGCAACGTTACCAGAACTATCAAGGAGGAGCGCAACCGTAAAGAAGGAAACAACATAGTAAACAACCATCACATAAACATGGTGTGATGCACAAACAAGTGTGATGCATGTCCGGTTTAATGAGGCATGGCATGGCAAAGTGCATAAACAATACTACAAATTAAGTGGAGCTCAATATGCAACGAGTTGCATATTGACGAAACACCACATGACTTATTTAGTTCTCTCTCGGTTACGTATCCAACAATATTAAATGTTATTAAACATGGCAAGAGATGACGCATATGAAAACTGCCTATCTAGGCAAGTTTAAATGAGGCCGGAAACAACAAATAACAAGTCCGGAAAATCCTCATATGCATATTATGAATTTGGTACTGTTCTGCCCTAAACACAATTTTAGGGTTGTCAAACATGCACAGTAGTGTCACCATGTTAAACTATGCACTTTTCTACCCCATTTACATATAAAGTTTATTAAATTCGGAGCTACGGTTAATTAGCTATGAAATAAATCATTTTAGCATGGCATTTAAGCAAATTTAAACAAACATCATTTTAAAAAATTTAAGCATGGATGAAAGTGGCATAATATGAAACTAGAAAAAATGCTAAGCATTTTACATATATAAATTATTTACATATGATGCACGGTTTGTGAGTTATTAAATGTATGAAGCATGAGGGTTTTTCTGTAAAATAGTAAATCACTGGATAAATGCTAAAAACGCAGCTGAGGAAAAACATGCATCGGGCTGAAACTTGAACAGGGCTGAACAGGAGCAGGCGCTGGGGGGCAGCTCTGCCATGGGCTTCGGCCCGGTTCGGTGGAGAGGGAGGCTGGAAGGGGCGCTCGGCCATGCGCTGGTGTGGCGCGGTCAACACGATGGGTCAAGCGTTCCCGTCCTGAAACTGACGAAGCAGGTAGCGGCAGCTTAGTTCGTCTGTTTGATGCAGAGGCAAGGCCACGGCACCACTGGGGCTTGGACGCAGCGGTAGGGACATGGCGAAGGCGCAACAAAAGGGGCGTGGCTGAGGCAAGGCGGCACAAAGGAGGCCTGGGGATGGGTGGTCCATGGCAGAGGCAGCGAGATTCGGCGGTCCCCGGCCGGATCGGACGCGAAACAGCAGCGGTGGTGGACTCAGGGTAGAGCATGGGCGTCCATGGCGTCGGTCCCTGTGAAGAGAAACGAGAGAGATGAGAGAATCTGAGAGAGAGCGTTGCCGGGGAGCAAGAGGAAAATAGAGGGGAGGATGGAGAGGAAGGGCACAGTCCTGCTAGTCCGGTGCTACTCCAGTTCGACGGAGCTTGACGACAGCGACGCGGAAACAAAGGTCTCCGGCACGGGAGGCTAGCAAGGGAGGGGAGCAGCGGCCTGGTGGTACTCCGGTGAGCTTGGTCGCAGGGACGTCCGGGTCCGGTGAGGCAGCAGGGTCGAGGAGGGAGGAGCGAGCAGGAGGAGCTCGGCTGCGGGCCGCCTGGTGGCCGTTGGATATCCATCCGGCGGTCCCAGATGGATGGATCAGTGGTTGGTGGATCTGGATCGAGGAATTTGCAAGGAGGCAGCGGGATCGAGGGAGGGGATCCCGAGGGAAGCGACCAGGTGGTGGCGGCAGGAGGAATTCTAGGGAAGCTGTCTAGGGTTAGGTTGTTTATATAGGTAGGTGATTAGGGTAGGGGTCAATCCGGTCCGTCCGGTCATAATCAGGCGGTGGAGAATTAATAGGTTAGGGAGTCTAAAAAATAAAATGGAGATGTTTTAGGGATGTTTGGTGATGATCCGGACCCATCGGCCACGACTGCACGGGTCGGGTTCGGGACAGCATTCGGACGCACGCGAGAGGTTTGGCGAAAGGCCATGGAGACAAGGGGGTTTAGACGGGCTCAGAGAAGAGAGGGAAGAGAGCGGTCCGGTTGATATGAAAGGTAAACATAGACAAGAAAGAGGCGACAACTACGAGCAAATGCAAGTTTTGAAAACAATGATACAATGCGCATGATGCGATGATGAATGCAACAAACAAATAAAACACACGACGATAACGAAAAACATGGAAGTCGTCCGGAGCGACGGTCTTGGGGCATCACAAAATCATTATCCAACTGAATCGCTTCCAGTGGCACTATATCCCTCGGCGGTATATCAACCATCTCTGCGTGGCACTTCTTCAACTGGGAAACGTGGAACACATCATGAACTCCTGACAATCCTTCGGGCAACTCCAACTTGTAAGCAACTTCTCCCATATGCTCCAAAACTTTGTATGGTCCCACAAAATGTGGTGCTAACTTTCCCTTAACTCCAAAACGCTTAACTCCTCGAAGTGGGGACACACGAAGATAAACTCTGCCTCCTACTTCGTAAACTATCTCCTTGCGTTTTGAATCTACATAGCTCTTCTGCCTGGATTGGGCTACCTTCAGCCTATCGCGAATTAGCTTAACCTTCTCTTCAGACTCTTCAATCAAATCTGGTCCAAACAACTGACGGTCTCCAACTTCATCCCACAACAACGGCGTCCTGCACCTCCTTCCGTACAAAGCTTTGAAAGGGGCCATCTTCAAGCTGGATTGATAACTGTTGTTGTAAGAGAACTCTGCATATGGCAAATTGTCGTCCCAACTCGATCCATAATCTAGCGCACAAGCTCTCAGCGTGTCCTCTAGAATCTGATTGACTCTCTCGGTCTGTCCATCTGTCGGTGGATGAAAGGCTGTACTGAACTCTAACATGGTACCCAAAGTTTCGTGCAACTGATTCCAGAACTTTGAGGTAAATTGGGTTCCTCTATCTGATACAATGGTCCTCGGAACTCCATGCAGACATAAGATCCTGGTCACGTATATCTTTGCCAACTTAGCACTTGTATAAGTGGTCTTCACTGGGATGAAATGAGCTACCTTCGTCAAACGATCGAATACAACCCATATTGAGTCATAGCCTGAACGTGTCCTGGGTAATCCCGTGATAAAATCCATGCCTAGCTTATCCCACTTCCATTCGGGTATCGGCAATGGCTGTAGCAATCCTACTGGCTTCTGATGCTCCTGCCTTCACTCTCTGACATACATCACAAACTGCTACATACTCCGCAATATCCTTCTTCATTCCGGTCCACCAGAAAGTGTCCTTCAGATCCAAATACATCTTGGTATTTCCTGGGTGTATGGAATACGGTGAATCATGGGCCTCTTGCAGAATCAACTTCCTGATCTCTGGATCATTAGGCACATAAACGCGGTCCTCAAACCATAAGGTATCGTGCTCATCCTCACGAAATCCTTTAGCCTTTCCTTTGCCCATCTTCTCCTTTATTTCGGCAATCTCCTTGTCAGTCTTCTGAGCTTCTCTAATCTTATCCATCAAAGTAGACTGAATCTCCAATGCTGCTACATAGCCTCTCGGAACTATCTCCAAACATAGCTCGTGAAGATCCTCGACTAGTTCCTTTGGTAACACTCCGGTCATGAGTGTGTTGACACGGCTCTTGCAGCTCAACGCATCGGCTACTACGTTAGCATTTCCGGGGTGATAATGCAATCTCATATCATAATCCTTAATGAGCTCCAACCATCTCCTTTGTCTGAGTTTCAACTCCTTCTGTGTGAATATGTACTTAAAACTCTTGTGATCCCTGTACACCTCACAATGGTTTCCAATGAGAAAATGTCTCCATGTCTTTAATGCATGCACTACGGCTGCTAACTCCAAATCATGTGTAGCATAATTCAACTCATGGGGCTTAAGCTGTCGTGAGGCATACGAAACAACTCTTCCCTCCTGCATAAGCACTGCTCCAAGTCCTCGACGAGAAGCGTCACAATATACTTCATAATCCTTGCGCTGATCTGGTAGAATCAACACCGGTTATGTAACCAAACGTTTCTTCAACTCCTGAAAACCGGCCTCACATTCATCAGTACAATTGAACTTGGTGTCCTTCTTCAACAACTATGTCATGGGTTTTGCAATCTTTGAGAAATTCTCAATGAACCTCCGATAGTATCCTGCGAGTCCAAGAAAACTCCAGATCTCTCCCACTGACGTGAGGGCTTCCCAATTTGTCACATTGATAACTTTGGTGGGGTCTACTGCTATTCTTTCTCCGGATATCACATGTCCGAGGAATCCAACTTCCTTCAACCAAAACTTACATTTGCTGAACTTGGCATATAGCTGATGTTCTAATAGCTTCCCGAGTACCAAACGCAAATGCTCCTTATGCCCCTCTTCATTTTTCGAGTAGACCAAAATATCATCAATGAACACCACGACGAACTTATCCAGAAACTCGATAAACACCTTGTTCATCATGTTCATGAAATAGGCAGGTGCGTTAGTCAGACCAAATGACATAACGGTATACTCATACAGCCCGTACCTGGTGGTAAAAGCCTTCTTAGGTATATCCTTGAATCTTCAGCTGGTGATATCCTGATCGCAGATCGATCTTGGAAAATACCTTAGCTCCTTGCAATTGGTCAAACAGATCATTAATCATCGGCAGTGGGTACTTGTTATTGATAGTCACTTCATTCAATCCTCGATAATCAACAACCATCCTCAATGATCTGTCCTTCTTTTCCACTAGAAGCACCGGTGATCCCCAAGGTGACGAACTTGGGTGAATATAGCCTTTATCCAGTAACTCCTTAATCTTCTTCTTAATTTCCTCCAAATCTTTTGTGGGCATCCTGTACGGTCTCTTAGATATTGGCCCTGTGCCTGGCAAAAGCTCAATCAAAAACTCAATGTTTCTATCCGGTCGCATGCCTGGCAACTCTTCTGGAAATACGTCAGGAAAATCCTTCACCACTTGTACTTCCTCCTATACAACTCCTGATAAGGAATTTACTTGAGTCCTCTTAGGCACATGCCGGGATACATACTTGATCCTTCTTCCTTCTAGGGTGGTAAGCAAAATTGACTTACTGGCGCATTCAATGTTCCCTCCATACTTTCATAACCAATCCGTGCCTAATATCACATCCAGTCCTTGCGACTCCAATACTATTAGGTCTGAGGGAAACGCGTAGTTACCAATCCTTAATGGTAACCGATCACACCATAGACTAGCCATATACTCAGCTCCTGGCGAGGTTACTAACATGGGTGACCTAAGGGCTTGGGTTGGCAGTTTATACTTATCCACAAATCCCCTTGATATGTATGAATGCGATGCAACAGTATCAAAAAGAACGATTGCAGTAAATGACTTGACCAAAAACTTACCTATTACTGCATCTGGCTGGGCTTCAACCTCCTCCACGCTAACGTGGTTCACCTGTCCCCTGTTGAAAGGGTTCGACTTCTTTCCAGAGCTTCCATTTCCATTTCCATTCTTTGCTTCAGGACATTCTATGGCATAATGTCCAGTCTTCTCGCATTTGAAACAGGTAATGTGGCTTAGATCCCTCTTGGCTAGTGTTGATGGGTTGGTACGGTTCTGTCCATTGCTTCCTCCATTCCCATTACCATTCTTGGGGCCAGTATGGTTGTGCAAACTCCCTCCTCCATGGGTATGCTAAAAAGGTCCTCCCGAGTTCGGGGTAAAACGAGGCTTCTACTGAGCTCCAGAATTGTACTTCCCTTATCCATACTTCCTATTGCGGCTGTCATTCTGCTGCTGCTTCCCTTCAATCATGAGAGCTCGGTCTACCAACTCCTGGTAGTTGTTGAAGGTTTCCACCATCAACTGCATGCTCAGCTCATCATTCAGTCCTTCCAAAAACTTCTCCTGCTTAGCTGCATCCGTAACAATGCCATCTGGGGCATAACGTGCTAGATTACTAAAATCATCCACATACTGGCCAACTGTACATCCTCCTTGGCGCAAGTTGCGAAACTCACGCTTCTTCATGGCCATAGCTCCTTCTGAAACATGAGCAGTACGGAAAGCCTGCTGAAACTAATCCCAGGTGAGAGTGTCAATGGGGTAAGTGGCTTTGAAATTTTGCCACCATGATGCTGCGGGTCCATCAAGCTAATGTGTGGCAAAATGCACCTTCTCCGCATCTGTGCATCCTACAGTGGTCAAATCCCTTCCCATCTTGCGGAGCCAATCATCTGCAACTATCGGCTCGGTGCTACTAGAGAACACCAGCGGATTCAGCCTCAAGAAACAGGCCAAGTGATCAACATGTGGTGGTGGTGGGTTGTTGTTGTTGCTGTTGTTGTTTCCCTGATTCTGATTCTGGACTAACATCTGCATCAATGCATTCTGCTGCTGGATCAACTGAGTGAGCTCCGGTGGGAAAGCAAATCCATTGTCACGTCTCGGAGGCATCTGAGGGTTTAGAAAAGATGAGAATACAGAATAGAATGAGGTATATAGACAAAAACACTACCCATATGCACATGAGACAAACACAATCAATATCACTTCGATCAATTCAAGCAAGGGCATACAACGGTCTAACTATCATTACAAAAGTGCTCAGACTATACTGTATACATGGGGGAATACTACTACTATTATGGTGGTCGACTAGAAAAATTGATCGGTCCAAGACTCCATGATATCTGCTCCAGCTTCATCAACAAAGTGATCATCGCTATCGTCTGGGTCTAAGTCGGTGTCGTCGATGATGATGTAGTTCTCCGGGCAAGTGCAATCATTGTCTTCTCCTCCAGTCGCGGGGAATCCCATAAATACTTTTAGCTTCTTCTTCAGATCATCATTCTTCTCCACGAGTGTGCAATTTCCTCCTCATATCCATCGCGTGTTGACTTGAGTTCTTCTTCCAGCTCCGTGATCTTGGTCATAGCCTTCTTTAGATCTATCATGCTGGCGCACATCTGGTTCTCCTGGCGACGTATGTGCTGGTTTAGCCCCTGGATGAAAGCTGCAATTGATCTATCCTTCCTGGTGCTGATCATCTCCCATTGCTCATCTCGGCGCCCAGAAATCTGGCAAATAGTATCGTTGAGATCCTTGTGGTAAACTTCTCCAATGCGTCCCATGGTGATGTGGGCTGCCATGCTCTTTCCTAGACTCCAGGTTGGTGCATCAAAGGAAAACTCTATGGGCTCAGTGACGGGCATGAATGTCCTTCCTGGAACTTGAACTTGAATCATCCAATGCTCCTCTTTTGGTAAAGTGGCGATGTAGGTCCAGGTGAAGCTTGGTACTCCGATGTTTAGGTATCTAGTGACTTCCTTCAAGTGGCATCCAAAGGGTGTATCTTCATCCGGTTGCGTGAACTTGTTCCTTGCATCCGCCATCCTAAAAGACTAGAAAAGGAGAGGAGTCAGAAATGATAAGAGAGTAGTGATCTAGGGCTTTAGCTTAGTGGTCATGTCCTACAGTCAGCGTGTGCTCTGATACCATCTTGTAGCGAGCAGACCTCAAACAGTCTGATCTCTGTGCATCAGTGTCATTCCTGGATCGGTAATGCTGACACGCACAGTACTCGAAGGATTTATAACAGAGTAGCAATCACACACTTATTACATCAAATGTCTCAAAAGAGAACTTAATACAATAAATATGTCTTAAGGCCATCTAATAATGATAACAGTGGAAGACTTGGAAGATAAGCGAGTCCATCAACTCCAACGGCATCTTTGAGTATAAGATCACGACCTAAGGCACCTTACTCGTCATCTGAAAAGTCTGCAACATGAACGTTGCAGCTCTAAAATGGGACATCACATGGAATATGCTGGCAATATAACACATAGAGAGTAATGAACAGAATAATGCTATCACTACATGCATATATGGCTGGTGGAAAGCTCTATGGGTACAGTTTTGCATAAAGCCAATTTTTCCCTACAACAAAGGAATAAATTTTATTTAACTATCATGGTGGTTGTTAAACATTGAGAAGGTTCCTCCAGCTCAATCCCAATTAAGCATCATCATTAACCCAACAAAATTAAATTAACTAACATGATGAGATTCACATGATAATCCAGGTACTAGATACTCAAAGCGTCCATAATCGGGGACACGGCTAACCATGATTAGTTTGTACACTCCGCAGAGGTTTGCGCACCTTTCCCCACAAGAATCGATCTCCTCCATTTGATTTCTCACACTACATGGTGTTTGAGAAATGGATGACTGAGACACAGTCTTTCAGAAGCATTAACTCTTTACTCTGGGTAGACAGTACCAACCTACATCCCCTACATCTGCTAGTCTACCACTGAAAGAGGTCACACAACATACTCAACTATGCTAGAGCCCACAGTAGCTTGCGGCTGCACACGGAAGTTTCTAGCATGAATCATCTCATGATCCCTTTGAGCCTGGGTGGCGGTTCATAGGAGAATCACACGGTACCCCGGGATTTCCAAAAATACAGGCAACATTGGGTTCCCCAGGTGCCTCAGTCCACCCAGATATGTATTAATGTTGCCACCTTAAGTAAACCATTAATTAACAATACTCACATCTGTCATGGATACACTCACCCAATCCACGTCTACTAGCATAGCGTAGCAATATAAACAAACGTAGAAGTAACTCCCAAAGGGTTGATAATAAAAGAGGTAATAGGTACCACCTTGATAATCCCCAAGTGCAGGGAATCATCGTAGCAATTCCCAAAGGTGGAAGTGATAAGTATGGAGTGTCGAACCCACAAGGAGCTAAAGGTAAGATCGATATTCTATCAAGCCCTATCTGCCACTGATACGACTCTACGTGCATCGAACGTTTGCGTCCAACTAGAAACAAGAAATAAAAATGTGTTGTGGGTATAAAGAGGATAACTTTATATAATATCGGAGAGCTAAAATATAAAAGTAGGTGCTGCTATCATAAAGTTAGAATATATTACTAAATAATATAAATAGTGAGTGTGGAATAATGATGGATCGGTGTGCGGAATTGTCCTAGGAAATTGTTAACAATATCGATAGTCGTCATTGCAATTTCATATGAGGGAGAGGCATAAGGTAACATACTTTATGTACTTGGATCATATGCACTTATGATTGGAATCTAGGAAGCATCCGCAACTACTAAAGATCATTAAGGTAAAACTGAACCATAGCATTAAAGCATCAAGTCCTCTTTATTCCCATACGCAACAACCCCCTTACTCGGGTTTGTGTTTTAGTCACTCACCAACCCACTATAAGCGAATCGTGAACATATTGCAACACCCTACAGCAGGAATCCCTCACGCTTGCGCGACACGGAGGGCACCATAGGACAGCACCAAAATAAAACATACAACTCATACCAATCTAGACCATCAACCAACCCAAGGACAAAAGATATCTACTCAAAACATCATAGGATGGCAACACAGCATTGAATCATAATATGCGGCATAAAGCACCATGTTCAAGTAGGGATTACAGTGGGGTGCGGGAGAGTGGACCGCGTAAAAGAGATGAGGATGGTGATGTTGATGAAGACGATCACCGCGGCGATGATTCCCCTCCCAATGGCATTCCGGTGCCACCAAGAGATAGGAGGAGAGGTTCTCCCCCTTGTGCTTCCTTCTCCATGGCTTTCCCCCTCTGGTCCTTGGCCTTCATGGTGATGATGGCCCCTCCGAGATCCTCCTCCATGGCCTCCGGAGAGGGCCTAGATTGATTTCTCGTGGCTAGAGAGGCTTGTGGCGGCGGAATTTCCGATCTAGGTTATTTCTCGAAGGTTTCTGTATTTATAGGAATTTTTGGCGTAGGTTTCACGTCAGGGGGTCTTTGGGTTGTCCACGAGATAGGGGGCGCGCCCTAGGGGGGTGGGCGCGTCCCCCACTCTCGTGGGCAGCCCGGGACTCTTCTGGCCCAACTCCGGTGCTCCGTGGTCTTCTTTTGGTCCATAAAAATCCATCAAAAATTGGCACGTCAATTGGACTCCGTTTGGTATTCCTTTTCTGTAAAACTCAAAAACAAGGAGAAAACAGAAACTGGCACTGGGCTCTAGGTTAATAGGTTAGTCCCAAAAATCATATAAAATGGCATATAAATGCATATAAAACATCATAGATGGATAATATAGTATCATGAATACTTCATAAATTATAGATACGTTGGAGACGTATCAGCATCTCCAAGCTTAATTCCTGCTCGTCCTCTAGTAGGTAAATGATAAAAGAAATAATTTATGAAGTGTGAATGCTAGCAGGTGCACAAGTTTGTTCAATCACCTTTTCTAGCATCAATATGTGTCATAATAGTAGCTTATCTCATAAAACTTTTCGTGATCAAGTAACAATCTATTCACAATGTCAAGTATGGTTCAGAAACTTCATTGAGAACTAACAAACTATAATCTCAGTCATTAAAGCAATTGCAATTTATCATAACATCAGAGAGAGTCAAGAATAGAGCTTTTCAGCAAGTCCACATACTCAACTATCATATAGTCTTCTACAATTGCTAACACTCATGCAATACTTGTGGTTATGGAGTTTCAGCCGGACACTGAGAAAGATAGGGGCTTATTGTGTTGCCTCCCAACGTATTCACCTTTAGGTGATGTCAACAATAATATCCCATGCTAACTTACATCCAATTGGATATATATATCATGATCTTTCAAACACGAGGAGCTTGCCAAAGGATAAAATGAAAAAGGGAAAGGTGAGGATCACCTTGACTCAAGCATAAAGTAAAAACATAAAGTAAAAGATAGGCCCTTCGCAGAGGGAAGCAGAGGTTGTCATGTGCGTTTAGGGTTGGATGCATAAAATCTTAATGCAAAAGAACGTCACTTTATATTGCCCCTTGTATGTGGACCTTTATTATGCAGTCCATCGCTTTTATTGCTTCCACAACAAGATCCTACAAAGCTTATTTTCTCTGCACTAATAAGTCATACATATTTAGATAGCAATTTTTCTTGCCTGCAACATGACAACTTACTTGAAGGATCTTACTCAATCCATAGGTAGGTATGGTGGACTCTCATGGCAAAACTGGGTTTAAGGATATTTGGAAGCACAAGTAGTATCTCTACTTGGTGCAAGGAATTTGGCTAGCAAGAGGGGGAAAGGCAAGCTTAACATGTTTGGAAGGTCAATGACAATATACTTTAACTGAGATGTGAGAAAACATAAACCATTACATTGTCTTCCTTGTCCAACATCAACTCTTTTAGCATGTCATACTTAATGAGTGCTTCGCAATCATAAAAGATGTCCAAGATAATATATTTGTATGTGAACCTCTCTTTCCTTATTACTTCCTATTAATTGCAACGATTACCAAAACTATGTTTGTCAACACTCAACAACTTTTATGCCTCATACTCTTTATATGTGAAGTCATTATTATCCATGTTATAAGCATATGAAACATATATAAATTCAGATTTATGATATTCAATTCATTCCCCCATTTACTCATAGGATATACATGAAGCACATGAGTAAATAACAAACTACTCTAAAAGATATGAGTGAAGGACACTGAGTAGTCAAATAATTAACTAGCCATGGGAGGGTTCCTTTTTTATTCAATATTTCAGATCCAATGATTTTATTCAAACCACAAGTAAAATTGATACGCTCCAAGCAAAACACATATCATGTGACGAATAAAAATATAGCTCCGAGTAAGGTATACCGATAGTTTTGAAGACGAAAGAGGGGATGCCTTCCGAGGCATCCCCAAGATTAGGCGCTTGAGTCATACTTGAATATTACCTTAGGGTGGCTTGGGCATCCCCAATCTTAGGGTCTTCCCACTCCTTATTCTCCTCCTATCGAAATCTCACCCAAAACTTGAAAACTTCAACCACACAAAACTTAATGGAACTTCGTGAGATAGGTTAGTATGATAAAGAGTAAACCATTCACTTTGGTGCTGTAAAAGACAAGGTTCGTAATTTTTTTCACAAAATGCCTACTGCACCATATCATTTCTACAATTTATATTGCTAAATATAAGCCATAGAAACTAGAAAACAAGCAAACTATGCGATGAAAATAGAATCTGTCAGAAACAGAACAGTCTGTAATGATCTGAATAATACCATACTTATGCTACTCCAAAAATTATGAAATAAATAGGTGGACGTGAGTAATTTGTCTATTAATCTTCTTCAAAAATAATCAACTCAAAAGCACTCTTCGGTAAAAAATGACAGCTAATCTCGTGAGTGCAAAGTTTCTATTTTTTTACAGCAAGATCACATTAACTTTCACCCAAGTCTTCCCAAAGGTCTTACTTGGCACTTTATTGAAACAAAAGCTATAAAACATGATTAATACAGTAGCTTAATCATGTAGACACACAAAAACAGTAAGGGTAAATATTGGGTTGTCTCCCAACAAGCGCTTTTCTTTAATGCCTTTTAGCTAGGCATGATGATTTCAATGATGCTTGCATAAAAGAAAAGAGTTGAAACACAAAGAGAGCATCATGAATAATATGACTAGCACATTTAAATCTAACTCACTACCTATGCCTAGTGATTTTGTGAGCACATAATTTATAGGACAAAAGTCAACTAGCATAGGAAGGCAAAACAAGTATAACTTCAAAACTTTAAGCACATAGAGAGGAAACTTGATATTATTGCAACTCCTACTAGCACATATTCATCCCTCATAATAATTTTCAGTAGCATCATGGATAGCATCTTTGTTCTCATACTCAATTGGAACCTCTTCTGAAATAGTGGAATACTAACTAAAGTTGACACTCTTCCAAATCCACTTTCATAAATACCGTACGAAGATTCAACACCCTCCAAGATAGTGGGAGGGATCACTAATTCCTAAAGTTGACACTCTTCCAAACCCACTTTAAATTATAGTATTATTCATACTCCGAAAGATATAAGTGAAGTTCATGGAGCATTCTACAAGTAATATATACTAGCCAATATCCAAGCTCAAAATATATAAATGAAGCGCACGAAGCATTCTATAAAACCATACTCAAACGATTTAAGTGAAGCACACAGAGCAATTATATAAGATCATACTTAAAAGATATAAGTGAAGCACATGAATTATTCTATAAATCAATGAAGAGCTATCTCGTACTAGCATGATTCTTAAAGAAAAGTAAAAACACAAAGGACAAAAATCATGTGAACAAAACAAAAACCGAGGTATACCGATATTTGTTGAAGAAGAAAGATGGGATGCCAACCGGGGCATCCCCAAGCTTAGATGCTTGAGTAACCGCATTGAAAGCTTAGATGTAACGCCCTCGATGCGGCTATAGCTCCCACGTGTCGAGGCACGACTTAGAGACATAACCACATTGAAAGCAATGTCGCAAGTCAGGCAATCATTACAACATCCCATGTAATATATAATAAAAGGTGGAGATAACATAGTTGGCTTACACTCGCCACGTCACATCAGAGTACATAAATAACATCCATCAAACAAACACTCATGGCCCGACTACAGCGCCAAAATGGAAAAGAACCCAACGTGCGACAAGGCCCTAAATCGATCCCCAACTAGGCACCACTACTGATCATCAAGAAAGGAGACATAATAACGCTGAGAGTCCTCGTCGAACTCCCACTTGAGCTCGTACTCGTCACCTGGAGCGAATTCACCTGGACCTGCATCTGGAGTTATAGTATCTGTGAGCCACAGGGACTCAGCAATCTCGCACCCTCGCGATCAAAACTATTTAAGCTCATAGGAATGGATAAGGCAAATATATGTGGAGCTGCAGCAAGCGACTAGCATATGTGGTGGCTAACTTATACGCAAAAGAGAGCGAGAAGAGAAGGCGAAGCACGAGCGAGAAGCTAAAGGAACATCCTGCGCAAGCATAACTCCAACACCGTGTCCACTTCCCGGACTCCGCCGAGAAGGGGCCATCACGGTAACACACACGGTTGATTCATTTTAATTAAGTTTAGTTCAAGTAATCTACAACCGGACATTAACAAATTCCCATCTGCCCATAACCGCGGGCACGGCTTTCGAAAGTTCAATCCCTGCAGGGGAGTCCCAACTTAGCCCATGACAAGCTCTCACGGTCAACGAAGGAATAGACCTCCTCCCAAGACGTTCCGATCAGACTCGGTATCTCGGTAACTCAAGACACTTCGACAGGTTAAAACAAGACCAGCAACACCGCCCGAATGTGCCGACAAATCCCGATAGGAGCTGCACATATCTCTTTCTCAGGGCACACTCAGATTGTCCTAGGTACGGGTAGGCCAGCCCAGAGTTGCCCCTGGTGGCCACCGGTAGCTGACAGGTGGACCAACACTCAGAGGAGCACTGGCCCGGGGGGGGGGGTAAAATAAGATGACCTTTGAGTCTGCAGAACCCAAGGGAAAGAAAAGGCTAGGTGGCAAATGGTAAAACCAAGGTTGGGCATTGCTGGACAAGCTTTAATCAAGACGAAATATCAAGGGGTTCCCATTATAACCCAACCGCGTAAGGGACGCAACAATCCGGGAACATAACACCGATATGACGGAAACTAGGGCGGCAAGAGTGGAACAAAACACTAGGCGAGAGGCCGAGCCTTCCACCCTTTACCAAGTATATAGATGCATTAAGACAACATAGCAATATAATGATATCCCAACAAGTAAAATAAATGTTCCAACAAGGAACGGCTCCAATCTTCACCTGCAACTAACAACGCTATAAGAAGGGCTGAGCAAAGCGGTAACATAGCCAATCAACGGTTTGCTAGGACAATGGTGGGTTAGAGGTTCAACATGGCAATTGGGAGGCTGACAAGCAAAAGGTAGGCATCGTAGCAGTGGCAAAGCAAAAGAGCGAGCAAACTAGCATAGCAAAGATAGTAGTGATTTCGAGGGTATGATCATCTTGCCTGCACAGTTGTCAGAGTTGACTGGATCCTCACAAGCAAACTCAACGGGCTCCTCGGTAGCGAACTCGTCTCCCGGCTCTACCCAACAAGACAAACAAGCAACAAGGATACAATCAACCACGGGCAAGACCAAGCAATATGATGAAATGACGATATGCTATGCGGGATGCGATGCGGGATGCAAAATGCAAGATATGACAGGAAATGCATGAACCTGGCATCAACTTGGAAAACCAAGTGTGCCACTGGATAGAGGGGATGAAATCGCTTGAAAACGATATAAAGATCATTGGAATCGGAGCTACGGTTTGGAAATGGCGAGCGTTTTACGAAACGAACCGATCTGCGATATACAGCAAGTAGGCTCCTAAATGCAACGAAATGAACATGCTACAGCCACCAAACATGAAAACAAAATACATGGCAGTGATGTACACAAGATGGTTAACAAAACACTAGCACTGAGCCATAGGCAAATTCATCCATTAAGAGGTTCAAACAAGCATGGCAAAAATGAATATGCAAAACAGATTCCAGACTTAGTGAAATTAACACTAGCCTGAAATTTCAGATCACGATGCTCTCTTCGGAGCAGCAAAACAACATGATAGATGACCTGAACATGACAAGTAAGAACATGGCATGGAGCTACTCAACAAGCTTAACAAAACACCCAAAGTGACCTGGGGCCAAAAGGGATCACAAAATATATTAACGGGCACACGAACATAGCTAAAACACAATCAGTTTTCAGACTTAGTGAAAACTGAGACATGCAGAAATTTAACTCGCGAAGGCATGTAAACGAGCTCGATGCACTCACTACGGTGCAAGTCATGGCAAGGAAAGCATATAGCCAGCAAGAAGGCACAATATGCTAGCTACACATGGCAAGAACAAAGGCATAGCATGCATGGATCACTAACAATAGCACCGGCGAAATCGCAAACGAGTTGACGATCTGCCCAGATTAACAACGAAGCAAAAGTTGAGCTCGATTGAGTCAACCTAGAGCACTCCACATATGCAAACAAAGACATGGATGGATAGAGCATAACATAAATATCAAAACTCCCTTACTGATCATCCTCAAAAGAGGCACGGACCACTAGGAAACAAGCTGGACATATAGCATCATGAACTAAAATATCCCAGACTTAGTGAAAATCACTAAGTCCCTGAAATCAGCAATCTCAGGTACCTCCCTTCGCAAGCTTGCACAAGACAACACACACATCCTAAAAATGCATGGGTGGCACCTCTGGAAAGAAGACAAAATGCTTAACAATTCATCCCAAAGGGGCACAGGCATATCATGCACGAATTAAACATAGCAAAAATGACAAAAGTGCAAGATGAACTAACGGATCTGCAATCTACTCACGAAGCCTTCTTCTAACAGCATTTTGGGCAACAAGACGACCTCAAATACAAATTATGAAATGGAATGAAATGATGTACATGTCGAGGCGAAGATTTTGATATATCATATGCCTAAAACGGAGCTACGGTTGCAAAGTTACGGGACCTCGAACAGAGCAACTTGGATCAAAATTTTCGGGACTTAGAAAAAAATCGGGGGTTAGGGTTTACTGTTCACGCGACCGGATCTGGATCGGGCGAGGCTCTCAGAGCCCGAGGATCGCCGGGGCCTCGCCGGCTTTGAGGCCCGTGGTGGCCGGCGGCGAGGGAGGAGGCGGTGGCCGGCGACGTGAGGAGGAGGCGGTGGCCGGCGGCGACGGCGCCCGGGCGGCGGACGGCGGCGGGGAGCGGCCGGGCGGCGGGCGGCGAGGTGCCCGCGGCGGCGGCGACCTCCGGCTGGGGCGGCGGCGGCGCCCGCGGCGGCGGCCGGCCGGGGAGAAGACGGCGGCGGGGCGCGGAACAAGGCGCGGCGGCGGATCGGGGCCCGCACGGGCCCTCGCGGGCCCGCGGGCGGCGGCGAACTGGGGACCGGGCGGCGGCCACTAGGAGGCCGACACGTGGCGGCGGACGGGGAGGCCGGACATGTCCGTCGGCGGCGGTTGTGTCCGGCGGCGGCGGGAGGAGTTGGATCTCCTTTTTTTTCGGAGGAGGACGGGGAGGAATCTGAGATCCGAAAGGGGGGGGTGTATATATAGGCATAAGTGGAGCTAGGAGAGTCCAAATGAGGTGCGGTTTTCGCCCACGCGATCGTGATCGAACGATCTAGGACATGGAGCAGAGTTTGGTGGGTTTTGGAACAAATTTGGGGGGTGTTGGGCTGCAACACACACGAGGCCTTTTCGGTCCCTCGGTTAACCGTTGGAGTATCAAACGAAGTCCAAAAGGTACGAAACTTGACAGGTGGTCTACCGGTAGTAAACCAAGGCCGCTTGGCAAGTCTCGGTCCAATCCGGAAATGTTTAATTCCCAAACACGAAAGAAAGCTAGAAATGACCACCGGAGGAGAACGAAGCGCCGGAATGCAAAACGGACAACGGGGAAAATGCTCGAATGCATGAGATGAACACGTATGCAAATGCAATGCACATGATGACATGGTATGAGATGCATGAAAACGAAAACAACACACGGAGACAAAGACCCGAACCCGAGAAATAAATATAACTTGACACCGGAAACGGCAAGAGTTGGAGTACAAATAGGGAAAGTTACATCTGGGGCGTTACAACACTCCACCACTACGAAAAGATCTCGTCCCGAGATCTAGGACTGAAAGAACTCCGGGTACTCAGAACGGAGGTGATCCTCGCGTTCCCAGGTAGCTTCACGGTCGGAATGGTGTGACCACTTAACTTTGAGAAATTTGATTGACTTGTTGCGAGTCTTGCGTTCAGTCTCTTCAAGAATAGCAACTGGGTGCTCACGATAAGAGAGATCTTCTTGGAGCTCAATGTCCTCGAAGTTGACGGTGCGGTCAGGAGTCTTGAAGCACTTTCGAAGCTGAGAGACATGGAACACATCATGAACATTTGCAAAGTTTGAAGGAAGCTCGAGTTGATAGGCGAGGTCGCCTCTCTTGCTGACAATCTTGAAAGGTCCCACGTATCTAGGGGCAAGCTTCCCTTTGATACCGAAGCGACGAGTACCTTTCATGGGAGAGACGCGGAGGTAAACATGATCTCCGATCTCGAAAGCCAATTCACGGTGCTTACTATCATAGTAGCACTTCTGGCGGGATTGGGCTGCTTTGAGGTTATCACGAATGACTTTGCACATTTCTTCTGCTTCTGTGATTAAGTCATTACCCAGCAGCTGACGTTCACCGGTTTCAGACCAGTTGAGAGGGGTACGGCACTTCCTGCCATACAGAATTTCAAATGGGGCCTTGCCCGAACTTGCTTGAAAGCTGTTGTTGTATGAGAATTCAGCATAAGGAAGACAGTCCTCCCACTTCATGCCGAAGGAGATCACACAAGCCCTGAGCATATCTTCAAGAATTTGGTTGACACGCTCGACTTGACCGCTTGTTTGAGGATGGAAAGCTGTGCTGAAGCGGATGTTGGTGCCCATGGCCTTCTGAAAAGAATCCCAAAACTTGGAGGTAAAGATGCTGCCACGGTCTGAAGATATCACTTGAGGAATACCGTGCAGAGAGACAATGCGAGAGGTATAGAGTTCCGCCAATTGAGCTGCAGTGATCGACTCTTTGATAGGCAGAAAATGAGCCACTTTGGTGAGCTTGTCGATGACAACAAATATAGCATCATTGCCACGCTTGGACTTTGGAAACCCAGTCACGAAGTCCATTTCAATGTGGTCAAACTTCCATTCTGGAATGGCAAGAGGTTGGAGGAGACCAGCTGGCCTTTGGTGTTCTGCCTTCACTCTTCTGCAGACATCACATTCATTCACGAATTGAGCGATCTCGCGCTTCATTCGAGTCCACCAATAAGCTTGCTTGAGGTCCTGATACATCTTCGTACTCCCAGGGTGGATGGAGAGGAGAGAATTGTGAGCCTCGTTCATGATCATTTTACGAAGTTCACCTTTGGGCACAACAATTCGATCCTCGAAGAAGAGAGTGTCCTTGTCATCAAGTCGGTAACACTTGTACTTGGACTGACTCTTTGCAATACCAATCTTCACCTTCTTCACCATATCATCAAGAAGCTGGGCTTGGCGAATCTGGTCTTCCAAGGTAGGAGAAACTTGAAGGTTGGCGAGGAAACCTTGAGGAACAACTTGCAGATTCAGCTTGCGGAAAGCTTCACAAAGCTCGGGTTGATAAGGCTTGAGAATCAGACTGTTGCAATATGCTTTTCTGCTCAAAGCGTCAGCAATCACATTGGCCTTGCCTGGAGTATACTCGATACTCGGATTGTACTCTTGAATCATTTCGACCCATCGAGTCTGCCTGAGGTTGAGATTAGGCTGAGTGAAGATGTACTTGAGACTCTTGTGATCAGTGAAAATATCCACTTTCCTTCCCAATAGAAGATGTCTCCAAGTCAACAAAGCGTGCACAACTGCCGCCAACTCGAGATCATGAGTGGGGTAGTTCTTCTCATTAGGCTTCAACTGGCGAGAGGTATAAGCGACAACTTTCTTCTCTTGCATCAGTACAGCACCGAGACCTTGGAGAGAGGCATCACAAAAGACCTCGTACGGCTTGGTTTCATCAGGCGGAGTCAGAACTGGAGCAGTGATCAATTTCTCTTTCAAAGTGTTGAAAGCAATATCACACTCCGGAGACCAAACGTACTTGACGTGTTTCTGAAGAAGATTTGAGAGAGGCTTGGCGATCTTAGAAAAGTTTTCAACGAATCTTCTGCAATAGCTTGCGAGACCGAGGAAACTGCGGAGTTGCTTTACGTTCTGAGGAGGTTCCCAATTCACAATTGCAGACACCTTCTCAGGATTCACGGAAATGCCCTTGGCAGAGATGATATGACCAAGATAAAGAACCTCATCGAGCCAAAATTCACACTTGGAGAACTTGGCGTAGAACTGATGTTCCCTGAGCTTGTCAAGAACCAAACGCAAGTGCTTGGCATGATCTTCCTTGTTCTTCGAGAAAACCAGAATGTCGTCGAGATAGACCAAAACAAAGTCATTGGTGTAGGGGCTGAAGATGAAGTTCATCATGCGAGAGAACGTCGGAGGAGCGTTGGCGAGGCCAAAAGACATGACGGTGTATTCATATGAACCAAAGCTTGTTCTGAACGCCGTCTTGGGAATATCTTGCTCACGAATACGAATCTGATGATAACCCATACGGAGATCGAGCTTGGAGAATACTTGAGCACCCTTGAGTTGTTCGAACAGCTCATTGATGTTGGGAAGTGGGTATTTGTTCTTGATGGTCTTCTTGTTTACTGGACGGTAATCAACACAAAGTCGACTCGATCCATCCTTCTTCTTCACAAAAAGAACACCACAACCCCACGGAGAAGTACTAGGCCGAATGAGACCCAATCTTTCTTGCTCATCGAGTTGTTTCTTCAGCTCCTTCAACTCTTCAGGTCCGAGCTTGTAAGGACGTTTGCACACAGGTTCCGTGCCAGGCTCAAGTTCAATAACGAATTCAACTGGCCGGTGCGGAGGCATTCCTGGGAGCTCTTCTGGAAAGACGTCTTGATATTCGCAAACGACAGGAATTTGAGAGATGGCATCCAATTCACCCTTCTCATTGAGAGAAAACAACCGGATGGTATTATCCCGAGCGGCAAAGACAATGACATCCTCAGACGAATGAGTCAGTTGAATCTGCCTGGCTGCACAATCAAGCTGAGCTTTATGCTTAGAGAGCCAGTCCATCCCGAGAATAAGATCGATATCCGAGTTGCCAAGAACCGTAGGAGAAGCCAAGAACTTGTAGTCACCCAGAGTGATAGAAACATCCGGAACGATGGAGTTAGCCTGCATGCGCTTACCGGGAGAGACAACTGCTAAAGGACTAGGCAAAACTTGTGAAACCAATTCATGCCTATTTGTAAACGGTCTCGAGATGAAGCAATGCGATGCACCAGTGTCAAAAAGAACTTTTGCAGGAGTATCATTAACAGGAAGGTTACCCATGATCACATCTGACGAGACCTCTGCCTGAGCTGCATTCATCAAATTGACCTTGGCGTGCTTGGGGTTATGCTTGACCACAGCTGTACTTGCCGATCTAACGGGAGGAGGAGGAGGAAGACGCCTCTGGTTGGTACACTTGTTGGCATAGTGACCCTTCTGTTGGCACTTGTTGCACGTGACCTCTGAAAGCGGACGGTGATACGGAGCACTCGGTCTTGGAGGTTGCGACGAAGACTTGTTCTGAAAACCTGGGTTGGGTGGGTGGGAGAAACCACTGCCACCTTTGCTCTTCTGCTGAAACGGCTGACGGAACGGAGGAGGAGGAAGCCAATACTTCTGCTGCTTGGCCACTTGAGTAGAGGAAGAAGGAGTAACATCTCTGGCACGCTTCCTGGAAGCATCACACCTCAACTGAGCAGCCTCTTGTTTTAGTGCCATGTTGTAGAACTCATCGTATCTCAACGGCTCAAAGAGGACAAGAGCGAGCTGAATTTCCTCACGAAGACCACCCCTGAACTGATAGATCATGCTCTTCTCATCAGGAACATCCTGCTTGGCAAAACGGGCGAGCTTCTGGAACAACTTGTTGTAGTCATAGACAGACAAAGAGCCTTGCTTCAGATTGCGGAATTCCTGACGCTTACTCTCAACCACACTTTGAGGGATGTGATGAGCGCGGAAATCTTGACGGAAATCGTCCCAAGTGATAACACGTCCACCTCTGGAATCCTTGTACTGCTGGAACCACTCTGCAGCCTGATCTTTGAGCTGGAAAGAAGCGAACTTGACGAAATCTTCAGGCCTGACGTTGCTGCATTCAAAATGCTTGCCCAGATCCACTAGCCAATCGTCAGCATCGGTAGCCTCAACACAACCGCTGAACGTCTTTGGGCCATTTGCGAGGAACTGGTTCAGTGTAGCAAAATGGTGCTGATTGTTTCCTTGATTCCCTTGACTGCCTTGATTCCGCTCTTGGAGGATTTGCATGATCAACTGTGTATTTGCATTAGTAGCGGCCATCACAGCTTGCCATGCTTCCGGAGGAGGCGGAGGTGGAGGCGGATCAGGATTCGGAGTCGTGCGCGTTGGAGGAGCCATCCTGAAGAGGTTGACCACCATTAGCACATTGATAGACAACAATATAGAAGCTGAATCCAACGGAATGAAAATTGCAACATATAGTCTTCACATCCGAACAAAATGAACGAATGCATTCCTCTTCAAATGGTCACATATCCATAAATTGAGAAGCCACGTAGAATTAAGGTAGAGAAATAAATCAACAAGGTACGGATCAAGAACGAATAATCGGTAAGAAATCCCAATCTCAAACCAATATCCGTGGAAGAAGAACTAGAGCTACTAGAATTTCCACCTATGAAACTCCCGAACCTTTCCGGTTATGCAATCAGGTGTTGGGGATACAGGGGAAGCATAATATCTCACCCAAACTAGCAAATCCTACATCCAGCTGTATCCATCCTTCAACACATAACCAAGAAAACTTCGGAAAACATCTACCTCAACCTTCGAAAAGCATCCGTTATACAAGTTATGGCGATACTCCCGAACTCCCGCCCCAGTACTGGGTGGCGTCGAGGTTATCTCACCAACGAACTGCATAAAAGAGATTTCCGATGTCGCGCACATATCTCAAGTATACCAGAATTGCAACGATAAAATTGTGACGACAACACCTCGGAGCTCAACTCCCCGGGACACTGCCACAACCCCTAAAGACAGGAGGCACCAAGAACAATGTTCTCGTCACAAAACCATCGGAACAAATCCAAAATACTCGCGTGATCCTAAAAAAAATTTGTGAAATTTGAGAAGAGAAGAGTCAAAACTCTACGTCAGGATGCCTTACCAGAGCGATGAGGAGGCTGGGAAGTAAAAAGAATTCCTAAGCTCTCCGATATATAATTCCTAAGGACTCAAAACATTTTTTTTCTAGACACAACTCGGCTGCTAAAAACGATCAAGCAATGGGGGCTCCTAAGGTCGGGGAAGGCTCTGATTACCAACTTGTAACGCCCTCGATGCGGCTATAGCTCCCACGTGTCGAGGCACGACTTAGAGACATAACCGCATTGAAAGCAATGTCGCAAGTCAGGCAATCATTACAACATCCCATGTAATACATAATAAAAGGGGGAGATAACATAGTTGGCTTACACTCGCCACGTCACATCAGAGTACATAAATAACATCCATCAAACAAACACTCATGGCCCGACTACGGCGCCAAAATAGAAAAGAACCCAACGTGCGACAAGGCCCTGAATCGATCCCCAACTAGGCACCACTACTGATCATCGGGAAAGGAAACATAATAACGCTGAGAGTCCTCGTCGAACTCCCACTTGAGCTCGTACTCGTCACCTGGAGCGAAATCACCTGGACCTGCATCTGGAGTTATAGTATCTGTGAGCCACAGGGACTCAGCAATCTCGCACCCTCGCGATCAAAACTATTTAAGCTCATAGGAATGGATAAGGCAAATATATGTGGAGCTGCAGCAAGCGACTAGCATATGTGGTGGCTAACTTATACGCAAAAGAGAGCGAGAAGAGAAGGCGAAGCACGAGCGAGAAGCTAAAGGAACATCCTGCGCAAGCATAACTCCAACACCGTGTCCACTTCCCGGACTCCGCCGAGAAGGGGCCATCACGGTAACACACACGGTTGATTCATTTTAATTAAGTTTAGTTCAAGTAATCTACAACCGGACATTAACAAATTCCCATCTGCCCATAACCGCGGGCACGGCTTTCGAAAGTTCAATCCCTGCAGGGGAGTCCCAACTTAGCCCATGACAAGCTCTCACGGTCAACGAAGGAATAGACCTCCTCCCAAGACGTTCCGATCAGACTCGGTATCTCGGTAACTCAAGACACTTCGACAGGTTAAAACAAGACCAGCAACACCGCCCGAATGTGCCGACAAATCCCGATAGGAGCTGCACATATCTCTTTCTCAGGGCACACTCAGATTGTCCTAGGTACGGGTAGGCCAGCCCAGAGTTGCCCCTGGTGGCCACCGGTAGCTGACAGGTGGACCAACACTCAGAGGAGCACTGGCCCGGGGGGGGGGGTAAAATAAGATGACCTTTGAGTCTGCAGAACCCAAGGGAAAGAAAAGGCTAGGTGGCAAATGGTAAAACCAAGGTTGGGCATTGCTGGACAAGCTTTAATCAAGACGAAATATCAAGGGGTTCCCATTATAACCCAACCGCGTAAGGGACGCAACAATCCGGGAACATAACACCGATATGACGGAAACTAGGGCGGCAAGAGTGGAACAAAACACTAGGCGAGAGGCCGAGCCTTCCACCCTTTACCAAGTATATAGATGCATTAAGACAACATAGCAATATAATGATATCCCAACAAGTAAAATAAATGTTCCAACAAGGAACGGCTCCAATCTTCACCTGCAACTAACAACGCTATAAGAAGGGCTGAGCAAAGCGGTAACATAGCCAATCAACGGTTTGCTAGGACAATGGTGGGTTAGAGGTTCAACATGGCAATTGGGAGGCTGACAAGCAAAAGGTAGGCATCGTAGCAGTGGCAAAGCAAAAGAGCGAGCAAACTAGCATAGCAAAGATAGTAGTGATTTCGAGGGTATGATCATCTTGCCTGCACAGTTGTCAGAGTTGACTGGATCCTCACAAGCAAACTCAACGGGCTCCTCGGTAGCGAACTCGTCTCCCGGCTCTACCCAACAAGACAAACAAGCAACAAGGATACAATCAACCACGGGCAAGACCAAGCAATATGATGAAATGACGATATGCTATGCGGGATGCGATGCGGGATGCAAAATGCAAGATATGACAGGAAATGCATGAACCTGGCATCAACTTGGAAAACCAAGTGTGCCACTGGATAGAGGGGATGAAATCGCTTGAAAACGATATAAAGATCATTGGAATCGGAGCTACGGTTTGGAAATGGCGAGCGTTTTACGAAACGAACCGATCTGCGATATACAGCAAGTAGGCTGCTAAATGCAACGAAATGAACATGCTACAGCCACCAAACATGAAAACAAAATACATGGCAGTGATGTACACAAGATGGTTAACAAAACACTAGCACTGAGCCATAGGCAAATTCATCCATTAAGAGGTTCAAACAAGCATGGCAAAAATGAATATGCAAAACAGATTCCAGACTTAGTGAAATTAACACTAGCCTGAAATTTCAGATCACGATGCTCTCTTCGGAGCAGCAAAACAACATGATAGATGACCTGAACATGACAAGTAATAACCTGGCATGGAGATACTCAACAAGCTTAACAAAACACCCAAAGTGACCTGGGGCCAAAAGGGATCACAAAATATATTAACGGGCACACGAACATAGCTAAAACACAATCAGTTTTCAGACTTAGTGAAAACTGAGACATGCAGAAATTTAACTCGCGAAGGCATGTAAACGAGCTCGATGCACTCACTACGTTGCAAGTCATGGCAAGAAAAGCATATAGCCAGCAAGAAGGCATAATATGCTAGCTACACATGGCAAGAACAAAGGCATAGCATGCATGGATCACTAACAATAGCACCGGCAAAATCGCAAACGAGTTGACGATCTGCCCAGATTAACAACGAAGCAAAAGTTGAGCTCGATTGAGTCAACCTAGAGCACTCCACATATGCAAACAAACACATGGATAGATAGAGCATAACATAAATATCAAAACTCCCTTACTGATCATCCTCAAAAGAGGCACGGACCACTAGGAAACAACCCTGGACATATAGCATCATGAACTAAAATATCCCAGACTTAGTGAAAATCACTAAGTCCCTGAAATCAGCAATCTCACATCCTAAAAATGCATGGGTGGCACCTCTGGAAAGAAGACAAAATGCTTAACAATTCATCCCAAAGCGGCACAGGCATATCATGCACGAATTAAACATAGCAAAAATGACAAAAGTGCAAGATGAACTAACGGATCTGCAATCTACTCACGAAGCCTTCTTCTAACAGCATTTTGGGCAACAAGATGACCTCAAATACAAATGATGTAATGGAATGAAATCATGTACATGTAGAGGCAAAGATTTTGATATATCATATGCCTAAAACGGAGCTAAAGTTACGGGACCTCGAACAGAGCAACTTGGATCAAAATTTTCGGGACTTAGAAAAACATCGGGGGTTAGGGTTTACTGTTCACGCGACCGGATCTGGATCGGGCGAGGCTCTCAGAGCCCGAGGATCGCCGAGGCCTCGCCGGCTTTGAGGCCCGTGGTGGCCGGCAGCGAGGGAGGAGGTGGTGGCCGGCGACGTGAGGAGGAGGCTGTGGCCGGCGGCGACGGCGCCCGGGCGGCGGACGGCGGCGGGGAGCGACCGGGCGGCGGGCGGCGAGGTGCCCGCGGCGGCGGCGACCTCCGGCTGGGGGCGGCGGCGGCGGCTGGCCGGGGAGAAGACGGCGGCGGGGCGCGGAACAAGGCGCGGCGGCGGATCGGGCCGCGGGGGCCCCGCACGGGCCTCGCGGGCCCGCGGGCGGCGGCGAACTGGGGACCGGGCGGCGGCCACTAGGAGGCCGACACGTGGCGGCAGACGGGGAGGCCGGACATGTCCGTCGGCGGCGGTTGTGTCCGGCGGCGGCGGGAGGAGTTGGATCTCCTTTCTTTTCGGAGGAGGACGGGGAGGAATCTGAGATCCGAAAGGGGGGGTGTATATATAGGCATAAGTGGAGCTAGGAGAGTCCAAATGAGGTGCGGTTTTCGCCCACGCGATCGTGATCGAACGATCTAGGACATGGAGCAGAGTTTGGTGGGTTTTGGAACAAATTTGGGGGGGTGTTGGGCTGCAACACACACGAGGCCTTTTCGGTCCCTCGGTAACCGTTGGAGTATCAAACGAAGTCCAAAAGGTACGAAACTTGACAGGTGGTCTACCGGTAGTAAACCAAGGCCTCTTGGCAAGTCTCGGTCCAATCCGGAAATGTTTAATTCCCAAACACGAAAGAAAGCTAGAAATGACCACCGGAGGAGAACGAAGCGCCGGAATACAAAACGGACAACGGGGAAAATGCTCGAATGCATGAGATGAACATGTATGCAAATGCAATGCACATGATGACATGGTATGAGATGCATGAAAACGAAAACAACACACGGAGACAAAGACCCGAACGCGAGAAATAAATATAACTTGACACCGGAAACGGCAAGAGTTGGAGTACAAATAGGGAAAGTTACATCTGGGGCGTTACAATTCCCAAGCTTAGATGCTTGAGTATCCTTTGAAATATTTACTTGGGGTGCCTTGGGCATCCCCAAGATTGAACTCTTGTCTCTCTTTATTCTTCTCACATCGGTAACTCCTCGTTCTTCAAACACTTTATTCACAAAAACTTAAACAAAAACTTGTGAGATCCGTTTGTGTAGTAAAGCAAACTACCACTTTAAGGTACTGTAATTAACTCATTCTTTGTTTATGTTGGTGTTAAACCTACTGTATTCCAACTTCTCTATGGTTCATACCCTTGCATACTAGCCATAGATGCATCAAAATAAGCAAACAACACACGAAAAACAGAATCTGTCAAGAACAGGACAGTCTGTAGTAATCTGGAAGTTTAGTAAACTTCTGTAACTCTTAAAATTATGAAATAAATTTTAAAATTTGAAAAATTTGTACAGAAGTAATGTTCAAAAAGTTTCAGACCCTTTTGACTTTCCAGTAAAAAATTTAAATTCATGCACTACAGCCAAAGTTTCTGTTTTTGTTCTGCACATAGTAAGCAAGCAATCTTATCATACTAAAACCAAAGCTAGGCACATTATTTTTATAATACAATGGACATATACAAGGGGATAATTATTTACAGAGAAACTTCCATGAAAAATTCTACATTCTTTCCATGAGCATGAACACAAGTGCTCAAGGTCGACCCTCACTTCTTCAATGCATAACTTTCCAATCACTTCTCTTTTTGAAAAACTTTTTTAGGCATGAGAGGCAAGTAATTTTTTTTGGTATTTTCATTCTTTTAAAAAAAAATTGTATGTTTCACCCACAACTAAACAGAAACAAAAAGGAAAAACAAAGTCTACTTAGTGAAGAAAGCAAACAAGCACACACGAGAATATCAACCCCACACTATTGCTCCCCAGCAACGGCGCCAGAAAAGAGCTTGACAATCCCCAAGTGCAGGGAACCATCGTAGCAATTCCCAAAGGTGGAAGTGATAAGTATGGAGTGTCCAACCCACAAGGAGCTAAAGGTAAGATCAATATTCTCTCAAGCCCTATCTGCCACTGATACGACTCTACGTGCACCGAACGTTAGCTTCCATCTAGAAACAAGAAATAAAACTGTGTTGTGGCTATAAAGAGGATAACTTTGTATGATATCGGAGAGCTAAAATATAAAAGTAGGTGCTGTTATCATAAAGTTAGAATATATTACTAAATAATATAAATAGCGAGTGTGGAATAATGATGGATCAGTGTGCGGAATTATCCTAGGCAATTGTTAACAAGACCGATAGTCGTCATTGCAATTTCATATGAGGGAGAGGCATAAGCTAACATACTTTCTCTACTTGGATCATATGCACTTATGATTGGAACTCTAGCAAGCGTCCGCAACTACTAAAGATCATTAAGGTAAAACCCAACCATAACATTAAAGCATCAAGTCCTCTTTATTCCCATACGCAACAACCCCCTTACTTGGGTTTGTGTTTCAGTCACTCAACCAACCCACTATAAGAGAATCATGAACGTATTGCAACTCCCTACAGCGGGAATCACTCATGCTTGCGCGACACGAAGGGCCCCATAGGACAGCACCAAAATAAAACATACAACTCGTATCAATCTAGACCATCAAGCAACCCAAGGACAAAAGATATCTACTCAAAACATCGTAGGATGGGAACACATCATTGAATCATAATATGTGGCATAAAGCACCATGTTCAAGTAGGGATTACAGCGGGGTGCGGGATAGTGGACCGCGTAAAATAGATGAGGATGGTGATGATGATGGTGATGTTGATGAATACGATCACCACGGCGATGATTCCCCTCCCGATGGCACTCCGGTGCCACCAAGAGAGAGGAGGAGAGGTTCTCCCCCTTGTGCTTCCTTCTCCATGGATTTCCCCATCTGGTCCTTGGCCTTGATGGCGATGATGGCCCCTCCAAGATCCTCCTCCATGGCCTCCAGTGATGATGGCCCCCTCAGGCAGGGTGCCGGAGAGGGCGTAGATTGATTTCTCATGGCTACCGAGGCTTGCGACTGCGGAACTTCCGATCTAGGTTATTTCCCGAAGGTTTCTATATTTATAAGAATTTTTGGCATAGGTTTCACATCAGGGGGGTCTTTGGGCTGTCCACGAGATAGGGGGCGCGCCCTAGGGGGGTGGGCACGCCCCCACTCTTGTGGGCAGCCCGGGACTCTTCTGGCCCAACTCCAATACTCCTCGGTCTTCTTTTGGTCCATAAAAAATCATCAAAAATTGGCACGTCAATTGGACTCCGTTTGGTATTCCTTTTCAGTAAAACTCAAAAACAAGGAGAAAACATAAACTGGCACTGGGCTCTAGGTTAATAGGTTAGTCCCAAAAATCATATAAAATGGCATATAAATGCATATAAAACATCATAGATGGATAATATAATAGCATGAATACTTCATAAATTATAGATACGTTGGAGACATATCATACCTCATCTACTTCCCAAAAACCAACATATTAAATAGATCCTAACCATGCAATTGTTTGAGGATTGACCTAATGCAATAAAACTGGGTAGTAAAGAGGTATGATCAAAGTGTTACTTGCCTTGCTGATGATCCGTGGAACCTAGAGACTCGTAGTAGCAAGCGGCGCACTCCGGTTACTCTATCGCAAACAAACAAGCATACAATAAGCACTCATCTAATGCACAGGTAAAACTCAAATAAGAGATCTAACTAGAAAGTTCAACTTAAGAACTCCGGTTTGCAAAAAGAATCAAATCAAACAAAGCAACGAAAATCAAACGGCGAAAGAAACAAGCTTCATTTACTAATCTGGACCTAAGTCAAATTTTATAGTAGCAAAAACTTGTTTGAGTTGGTTAAACGGAACGAGGGTTTCGAGATGAAACTCTAGGTGCTTGAATCGCCTGATTCCGATAAACGAGCGAAACGTTATACTAAAACGAAAATTGGATCAGAAATCGTGATCGGAAATAATCGCGGAAAATACAAGAAAAAGAAAAATGGACGAACAGGCTAACGAACGAACGTTCACTGTCTGCGGCTAAATGACCAAAATCGTTCGTTAAAACGAACATATGGACGAACATCCGCAAAATAAATAAACCGGAAAAAAACTAAACCGATCTATTAAAAAAATCGCGGTTTGATAAAAAACAACGGTTTTCCGAAGAAAACTGGCGGTGGCGCGGGTGGCTACCTCTGGCGGCGGCGAGGTCCATCGAGAGGTGATGGGGCTCCGGCGAGGGGTGGCGGGGCTCCGGTGGCGGGTGGCGGCGGTCGTCGGCGGCGGCGGACATCGGTGGGGCGGCTCCAGCGCGGGCGCGGGGTGGCGGCGGCGCACGGCGGCAGCGGCGACGGCGGCGGCTGCGGGCTAGGGTTTAGGGTTGGTGGCGGGGTGGGCTGGGGTGGGCTGGCGGGGTGGGCAGCTTATAAAGCCTGGGCGAGGTGGAGTCCGGGTCGCCCACAGCGGCCCGAGTGGGTTTGTTTTTTTAAATATTTGGACGTGCAGAAAAAGAAAGAAAAGAAATGCTAAACGGACTCCAAAAATCACGAAATAAATTTTCCCCGACCTCTAAAAATAAGACGGACAAGATGAACATTTATTTGGGCCCTAAATGTAATTTTGAAAAACGCGCATTTTCCTAATAAAATAGCGATAAAACTCCGAAATAAAATCTTATTTGATTTTGTTATTAAATCCTCAATATTTCTTTGTTTTGGGAAAGTCATTTTATTCTCTCTCTCTTATTTTTATTATTGAAATATTTGAAGATAAAATAATGAAAATCAAATGATCCCTTCTCTAAATTTGATAAAAACTCAAATAAGAAAACAACGAAATTCCCAACTCTCTACATGGGTCCTTGAGTTATGTGAAATTTCTAGGATCAAACCAAAATGGAATAAAATATGATACACAATGATGATCTAACGTATAACATTCCAAATTGAAAATTTGGGATGTTACACCTGCTCACACCTACTAGTACGTACCAAACCTGAACGTGTTCCCAATATGCAGGTATTAGTACCAGTGCTAGTACTTAGGTTATAAAAAGGGGAACTACCTAACCGAAAATTACTCTACCTTTCATCCTCATAAGTGCTTCTTGTTTGTCCGTCCTTGCCATGGCTGGTGAGCAGAGCTCTAGGTCGAGAACTACTCGTAGCAAGGGAGCGGCAACCAAGATTGCGGAAAAAAAGAGAGGGCTCGCCGCCACGCAGAGACCTCGAAAGATCTCTCACGGGCAGGCGATGGCTCCTAGGAGCGCCCTAGCCGCGGAGGCGAACATGCCGAGCCGGCGGCGCTGGAGTTGTTATCCCTCGATGGCATGCACGATCAGCTCAATAAGCACCTCAATAAGCAGAAGGAGTTCATCCAAGGCTTGGTGGAGCTGCTGAAGGAGAGCCTCGACGACATGCCCGCTGAGCTCAATAAGCAGGGACAGTTGACCGCCGGCTTGGTGATGCTGCTGAAAAAGAGCATTGCCTTGGAGAAGAAGGCAACCGGCTAAATCCTGTGACTTCAGGAGGACAAGGCAAAGCTCTGCCACGAGATCGACCTGTTGAAGGAGAAGAACGCCGGCTGGAAGAAGCTGCATGAGAATAGTAGTTCCTCGATGAAGATGCTGCAGGCCCTCGTCATGGAATAGAAGGAGCAGTTGGCGAAGCTCCGCATCGAGGACACGGCTGCTGTCAAGGTACGTAATGCGGCCATGGAACAGATGATGAAGGCTCGTGTCGAGAAATCCCACGTCATGGACATAATGAAGATGGCGGAGGAGACGCGCAAGGAGATGGAGGTCGTGGAGGCGATGAAGAAGCAGTTATGACTCCGCGGCAAATTAGTTCATTTTGGGTGATAATCTTCCTTCTTCTTTTGCTCCTGTGTTTCATCTTTTGCTTCAGGTGTTTCGCCGCACGTGTCACGTTCTCTGCGAGGCATGAATAGAACAATGCTTTTTTTTGAGGGAATGAATAGAACAATGCTAACGATGAGATGACTAGCAAATTAGATCATTTTTATAGACATATGGCACTGGGATGTCGTTTTTCATGCTCCTCCGTTCTAGTACTACTCTAGTGGAAAACTTGAGTATACCGCACGGTTCTTTGCTCCTCCTCAGGACGTCGGTGCATTTACACTAGCAGTCAAATCACAAGGCCCCGCCTTCCAATAGTAATGAGCCGTCAAATCACAAAGGCCCTCCCCTCTCGTGAAGCCGACCAAGCTAGACTGCCCCGCCCTCTAGCCTTTTAAAAATGTATACTTTTGTACAGTAGTAGTATCGATGGATTGCGCCATAGAGCAAAACTTGAAATTAAAAAAAAGGTGGTACATATAGAGAGCGCTCGTCGCCAAATTATGCATATAGTACTATTAAAAAGGCTAGTCACAATAATGGTGTCCAGCACAACCCACCCCTCAAATAAAACTAAGCATCCTGGAATTCTTTGACAGAACTAAGCACCCTGAAATTCTTTGACAACTAAACTGCTGGCTATATGATGTTGGCCATATATGTTGTACGTATATAATGTGAAGAAACGAGTGGTAGTACTATACCAACTAAAAGATGAAATGTAAGAAATACTAGTATGTACGTACTGAAGAGTTAAAGTAATGAGAAGAAACATAACATAGTTCTGCTGGGGGCTCAGCACAACACACCCCTCAAATTAAATTAAGCGCACCTGAAATTAAACTTTGCAACTATTCCAGTAGACAATGCATTAGAACCACCATGAGCAACGACACTGCCACCTTACTCGGAGTCCTCATCCACGTCCTCGACTTCGTTCTTGTCCCTCTTCCTCTTGGCCGATACTTCTTTGCATGAACCGCACACTTGGCTCTTGCTCTTCATCCAACCCTTGTAGATATTGAAACAAAGGTATCCATCCATTGCAGCGTAGTGGATGTGTTCTATATCTAGTACATTCCGCTGCCATGCATAACGATGAAATGTGTATGGAGGTTTCTCCAGTTTACCGTACGAAGGATGAACCATGGCTCCTACCAAGGTCAGCATTGAAGGTTGACGAGAGGACACCAGCCAATTCTTCTGAAGGTCAAAGGGGTTGCCTACAACGAGGCCTATCCGACCTATGACTTCTTTGTCGTTCCCAAAGTCTACATTAACGAATTTGACTAGGTTGCTCTAGAGGAAGTCCTTAAAATCTAGGCACTCAACGTCGGCATGTCATATGTGGTAGACCAAGCATAATTCATGCACGCAAACCTGGATCACGGCGGGCTTCTTCCTCTGTTCGTCCTTTAGATCCTTCTCTCGTCCCAGGACTATGGTGTACTCAACATCTAGCCCAGCGACCCACTCATCATCTGAGTTTTCAAACATGCGTCTGAAGCGACAAAGTCATCCTTCCACTGTCACGGAAGAATAGGTGTAGATGACGTTGAACTCATTGCCGGTGATGGTTCTAACCTTGTACTCACCGCTGATGGTGGAGATTTGGGATGCCATGAATTTGGGAGGAGGGTTAGGATTAGTGGAACTGCCGTAATGTGAAAGGACGGGACAACTAGGAGCGAACCGCCGTAGTATTAAAGGACGTGCGGGCACGAGTAGGAGCGAACTGCCAGTGTGCGAACGGCAGGGTAGTGGCTTTCCATTCTCCCATGATATAGGCTTCCGAGAGCCCTTGGATCTGAGATCGAACGGTTGCATGGTGTGATTCTAGACCTATGGGTGAATATCCTATCCTGGAGGGTTATTCTGCAAATTTTCAGCAACTTAGCATGCGATCGTTTGATCTCAGATCCAAGGGTTGCCAGCAGCCCGTATCATGGTCGTGCCTACCACGACCGTCATGTCGCTCGTGCGGTCGCTCCCTTGGAGATTTAACACAGTGCGTTAGGCTATCTAATATTGGCATGTCATACATAGTCATCACTTAGTCACTCATACTACAACAAGGTTAGCTATAAGTGTATTTTGTTTTACTTCTCTCTATCTCTTTCTCCGTACTCCCTCCGTCCCATAATATAAGAACGTTTTTGACACTAGTGTAGTGCCAAAAACGTTCTTATATTATGGGACACAGGGAGTACTAGTATTTATTGCATTTGCCAAGGAGTGACCTCTTCCAATGAAATGGTGTGCTTATTAGTTTTTTGTTGCTAAGTTTGCTTCATTTAATTAGTTATAGACTCAAAATTGTCTTTTCACCTAGGTACACACGCACCGTTTCTTCCTTGGGTCACCAAATTAGTCTCTCTCTTCTTGATTAACTTGCCACATCAGACTTTATGCCTATGTGGCAAGCTTAGCACCTGTAGGAGCAAGTAAGGCTGCTTGTAATGGGAGTAGTATCGTGCATGGCAACTATGCAATCTTGATGAGGTGATGTCGAATTAAATGAAGAAAACAGAGAGTTGAGTATCTTAATATGATACTGTATCATATTAAATGATGTGCTACTATGTGTCATGCATGACAATAAATAAACTATCCTATGATACCAACACATGATACTATGCATTACGGATGTACTCCCTCCATCCAGAAATACTTGTCATTGAAATGAATGCGACAAGTACTTCCAGACGGAGGGAGTAGTATCATACAAAAGTATCATATGCATGATACTAGTATATGATACTCTCCATTACGACCAACCTAACTACAATAGTGCGCTTTACATGGCATTTTTGCATATGTGGAGGAAAGAGAGGCAAGGAAAAAGTGGAGAAGTGGGCTCTCATGCAAGAGCCAGCCTCTACTACATGGTGGAGACGCCATTTGCGCTTGGTGGATCGAGGCTCGTGCCCATCCTCATCCCCGACCCCCTTCGGCCATTGACGCGTGGCACTTCTGTGCGAAACGCGGTAGGCAGTTCATGAAGGGATGGGGTGCGAATTTGGGTCAAGACTTACAGGAGCGCAAGAAGGTGTTGTTATCTGTGATTCAGGCCCTCGACCTGCGGGCTGACGCGGTGGGTCTTTCTCCGGACGAGTGGCTTTATCAATATGACCTTGAAGACCGGATCTCCGTGATCTACACCGATGAGGAGGCCTGTTGGCGCCTCCGTGGTGCCCAGAAATGGGTCTTGAAGGGCGACGCGAATACGACATACTTCCAGGCCATCGCCAACAGCCGCCGTAGACGCAACACCGTCCCTCTCTTGTGGAATGGTGGGACTCTCCTTCAAGACCCTCGCAACATCCGGTCCCACGTCGACGGTTTCTATAGATCCTTATTCTCTGCCGCTCCTAGGAGCGGCATCTCTCTTGCCCCCGATTGTTGGGCTGGTTCCCAGTTGGTGTCTGCCTCAGAGAACGCGGCCCTTACGGCCCCCTTCTCCGAGCATGAGGTCTGGGATGCCATCAAGGGACCGGATGGCCTCCCGGTCAAATTCCTCCAGACCTTCTGGAATGTGATTAAACCGGATGTCATGGCCATCTTCGACGAGTTCTACATTGGCTCCATTGATCTCGAGCACCTCAATTACGGGATCATATCTCTCATTCCCAAGGTCCCTGGGGCGTCCGACATCCGCCAGTTTCACCCGATCATGGTTATTAATGTGATCTTCCGGATCCTGGCCAAAGGGTACGCCAATAGGGTGACCTTGCTGGCTGACCAGGTGACTCACCCCAACCAGTCGGCCTTCATTAAGGGCCGGTACTTCCTGGATGGGGTCCTTGTCCTTCATGAAGTCCTTCATGAGGTCCGTGTCAAACACCTTAAGGTGGTTTTTCTGAAGATTGATTTCCACAAGGCCTATGATACGGTTAGCTGGCCCTTCCTCCGGGAAGTCCTTCTTCGGAAGGGCTTCGACGACCGGTGGATCACTAGAGTCATGCAAATGGTCTCTTGCGGTCGCAAGGCTGTGAACATCAACAGTGAGATTGGCCCTTTCTTCCCCACCCTTTGTGGGGTTCGACAAGGTGACCCCTTCTCCCCGTTCTTGTTCAATATGGTCGTGGACGTGCTTGCCTCCATTCTGGATAAGGAGAAAGCCGCTGGCCATATTTGTGGGATTACTCCCCACCTTGCTGGTGGCTCCGAGATCTCCATCCTCTAGTATGCTGACGACACTATCATCCTGGTCGAAGGCTCGGAGACGGACATCGCCAACCTTAAATTCCTCCTTCTCCGCTTCCAACAGATGTAGGGCCTCAAGATCAACTTCGACAAGAGTGATGTTATGGTGATGGGATACTCCCCCTCTGAATCTCTGGCCATCGCCAACAGACTTAATTACCACCTGGGCTCCTTCCCCACAACCTACCTGGGGATGCCCATTAGTGACTCCCGGCTCACCGTCGCGGACTTGCGCCCCTCTGTGGCCAAGCTCCAAACGCACATCGAGCCCTGGCAGGGGAGGTGGCTGTCCAAGGCGGCCCGGACTATTCTCATCAACTCCTCCCTCTCTAGCCTCCTCTTATTCCTCATGAGCTTCTACAGTCTCCACGAGACCCTTCATCAGGAGATCACCAAGGTCCAGTCCCGCTTCTACTGGGCGGGCGGCAATGACAAGCAGAAGTACCATATGGTTAGCTGGCCTGACATCTGCAAGCCCAGGGAGCAAGGTGGCCTGGGCATCATGTGCTCTAGATGGATGAATATCGCCCTTCTCTCCCGCTGGCTTTGGCGCATCTCGCAAGGTCACGGTGGCCTCTGGCTTGACATAATCCTGAACAAATACTTGCGTGGACAGCCCCTCGCCTTCTGCTAGAAGTCTGGCGGCTCTCTGTTCTAGTAGTCGATTGTCCAGCTTCTCCCGGTCCTCCGTATCGGGACCTCCATCTTGGTGGGATCCGGAACATCGCCGCTCTTATGGTTTGATCGTTGGGCCGAGGACACTTCCTTTGCAGCCCGCTTTCCCGACCTCTTCTCTATCTCTGTCGATCCCGTGATTTTCGTTGATAGGGCCCTTCTTGACTTAGGGCGCCTTGCTTTCCGACGGTCGTTTGGTCCCTTGGAATCTGCTGCCTGGCGTGAGTTGCTTGACTGTGTTTCTCTCCATGAGCCAATGGTGGATGTTGGCCCTGACCTGGTGCGCTGGTGCCTTGGCCCTCCACCAAGTCGCTATACCTGGCCATCACCCCATCTTCCGCTCCCCTCCCCCTATTGATGGTGTGCTCTATCCGCGTGCCCCTGAAGATATGTATCTTAATGTGGCAATGGATTCATGGTCGGGTCCCGTCCGGGGTGGAGGTGCGCAAGCGAAATGGCCCGGGTACTGGCATCTGCCCGCTATGTGGGGTCCCCGAAGACTCGAACCACATTTTCTTCTCCTACGTATCCGCCCAGTTCCTTTGGAGCTGCTTTCGTGAAGCTGTCGGTGGAAATTGGTGCCACACCAATTTCCCGGACTTATTTGCTGAACTCCAGATGTCCCCCGTGACTTCTCGCCACATTAGGTGGCTTGAGATTGGGGTTCTTGCCTGGACCCTCTGGACTGTCCGCAATAAGCTTGTGATTCAGTGCACTCCTCTTCGACGGGCTACTGACGCTCTTTTCAAACTCTTGGGTTTCTTGCAGCTTTGGCGGCCGCTTATCCGCCCCCTAGTCTGCGATGCCATCTCAGCCTTCATCGCCGACCTCCGCTCGATGGCCGTCCGCTTGTTGCCGCTGCCTCCGCTGCCTCCGCCGGAACCAGACTAGACGCTTTCTTCGCCCGACGTGTTCTGTTTTTTATTTTCTGGGCTTGTTGAGTTGTGCCCTCAGCAGAACCTATGTACTTTGTCGTGAGACTTGGGTGTGTGTGTGTGTGTGGACTTGACTCTGTATGTGTGCTCTTTGGCAGTTTGCTTTATTTATAAAGCGGGGCGAAGGCCTTTTTTGGTACTACATGGTGGAGCATTGGGAGAGGCACCTCTATGGAGGTGGTCAGGAATCGGGAGACTCACGCTGGTCGTAGCGCCGTAGTTAAAATGATAATGGCAAGTCAAATCACATGGCCCCACCTGTCCAGCAGTAACTCGTTGTCAAATCACATAGCCCTATGTTTGCAGCAGCCTACTCCCTCATCTTCTCGCGTCTGTGTCGAAACGACTAGGCGGAACTGCCCCGCCTACCGCGCAGGAAAAGCCCCGCCCTCGACTTTTAAATAGTACAATATACTAATTTTGTATCCATGGGTTGCTCCATGGAGCAAAGCCTCTAGAAAACGGCGGTACACATGTATGGAGTATACAACACGCCCGTCGCATTCGCGTCGCAGCCCAGACGATCGGTCGGTCTGGCATATCGTCTACATATCGTGCAGGCTGTGTTGTACATGGTTGTAGTTGTGGTGAGAAATCTAAAAAAAGGTTTCTTGTCATCTCGCAAAATTAGGTGTCATGTGCTTCGAATCACTGCGAGGGTTAAACTACGACAACTGAGTTGGGCTAGTCATTGGGGGCACATGCACGAAGACTACTCGGTTGCCATCTAGGTCATGCCGGATATGTTAATTAGGACATCTATCGACGAACCCCTTTTCTATGAGTTTATCTTTAATTTGACCTTTGTTCCTCGTCTAGTTTATCCGTCGGGATTCATGTTGTCTCCTTTCGGCAGTGAGGTTATGATTTCTTGTCAAGTGACATTTTTTCGTGTTATATGTTATATCCCGGTGCTTCAGATCAAAATGACAACAACTGCGCCTCCGGGCCACGTGCATGAAGACTTCTCGATAGTCATTGACGAGGTCAAGCCGTCTCCGGTGGACAAAAGAAAACTAGTACTACTCCACTATATAGGTAGGAGCCTCCCCACTTGCTTCATAGTGTTGCTCTCTTCACACTGTCTCGTCCTCTCCAGATCTAAACACGACAGCGGTGGCCACACACTCTCTCTATCTCTCTCTCTCTGCTCACCGCTGGTCACAGATCCAGCCGGATCCTCTCCACCTAGGAAGGTGAGATGGTGCAACGTTCACGCGGTCGTCCTCGGTGACGGCTCTTACCCACTGCTGGCACGTTCCGATCAGCCTGCCTTGCCGTTCTCTCCCAAGCACCGCTGGAGAGGGAGGGCCTCCGACCCCTTCTTCCTCGCTGCCGCAGTGTGGGCAGATCCGGCCTCCCGCTGCCCACCTAGCGACATCCCGGCGACCATCAGGTATAACTTCCTTCGAAACCGGCCTTGCTCTACTTCCCGAGCTCCTAAAGTCGCTGCATTTGTATCTTTTACTATTTATCATGCCCCCTCATAGGTAGGATTGATCGGCTTTCGAAAAGCACCTATTTTTTTACGTCTAAGAGGTAAAACTAGTTCATGCACTCCAATCTAGTACTACTTGGTTCAAACAAGGAAGAAAGGGGGTGGGGGTTGGGGAGGATTTGTTACCTGAATCTAGGACTTGGTCGAAAGAGGAAATAATGGGGGCGAAATGTAGCAAAGACTGGCTATCCAACTGGTCTCTAGGTCTGGTAGGGAAATAAAAAGGGAAACCCAGTACAAACTCAATATAAACCCGATCTATTGGTTGAAAAAGGAAAGAAAGTGGGGACTGGGGGACAAGTCAACAGAGTAAGTCCAGCACTAGATTTGCTAGCCTCACATAGTATAAGGTGTCTATATTGAACAAAAATGGGACCAACCCAGATATCCTGTTCTGATGTTTGTTTCCCCAAGCCACTCTTATGTAATGCCACTGGTAAAATGTAGCAGTTGCACTATTAAAAGTAAGGACATGTTAAAACAATGTTGTTTTCAATGTAATGCCTCCAGTAATATGAATCAATGACACTTTTTTACATGTCCTGCTAAATTTCCCATTAAGATAAGTTGGTTCTTTTTGTTAGAAATGCAACTGTCCTGGTCCGCCTACTCTCCCGTGCCCAAAGTAATGTCGTATTTAATGGTTGTCATAGTTAATCCTAATGCCCACACTAATATCTACCAATGCCACTGCTTTAGAAATTGGTACTGTCCTTGTAGGATTGCCATTCATATAAGGAACATGCTTCTTTCCATTTGATGCATGTTTCATCACTTGTTAGTCACCCTCCTTTCCACCTTTTTTGTGCAAACTGAGATATAGACTTCACGCTCGATCTTAGTTGAACTGCACAAATGATATCCAAATTATAGTTGAGCATTCTGGGAGCTTCACAACCAACCTTGATGTTGCTCAATTTTATTGCAACTAATGAAGAAGAAGCTTTGTGGGTTTCGTTTTATGATGGAAATGGAACTGGGGCTGGAGCCCTTTTCTTAAAAAAAATCAAGAAGAAGCTGCTAGCTCACGGGGCGTTGCTTCATTTTAGGTGAACTGCACCAAAAGGTCCCATGAATTGACTCATCCATGTTGGTGACTGAAAGAGCCAGCTTCAGCATCCCAGTCTAAGCACCCCCGGCCTCCATCCGTGCGATGCACGGTACACCTCATTTGCCACCTGCTCGACCCTAGTGTCACTGGTAAAATGAAGTAATAATACAATTAAAATAGAGTGAGTGTCCTCTCTATCATTTCATTTCCAATGTAGATAAAGAAAGTGCTTCTCTTTGTTAATGTATGTTTCATCAACGAGTCCCATTGTTAATGTTTAAGCGTTTCTGCAAACTGGGGTGCTTAATTTTAGTTGATCTGTACAAAAATAGGGATTTGAATGTCTCAAGGCACCTCCTTGTACTACCGTTGTACACTGATGTTCATCACTGGCAGACGGTGTATCTGGGAGACTTGGGACAATGTCCAGTATGAGGTGTACCGTATGAGGCCTCGCAGGTCCAATCTCGCCCTCGCAGCATGGCATACTATGATACTATCGCAATATTTTCTTCTACTTATTTTGTGTGTTTCATCAACTAGTGCCACTATAATGTAATCACGCTTTTTCATTAGCTGTGCAAACATGGTTATTCAGCTGCATTTTGGTGGAACTGCACAAATGTACATATGGAACCGACATATATGTAGAGTGTGAGGTGTGCCAAGTAAAAATTACCGACACCAACCATGCTGCATGCACACATTGGCATCCACCACCACCAGTGGGATGTGTGGCGCTCTCTATGGACGGATCTTTCTCGGCATCAAATCCTCTAACCAAATACTAGTAGCTTATATTAGCAGTTTTCTAGGGAGTACTCTTTTCTGAAAGAAGCACCAATCTATTTTTCTTTATTTGTACACTATGTCACAACTTTGATCCAAAGGTCCAGAGCTATTTTAGGGTGATTGGCGTAGTACTCGAAGACTGATTATAAGCATGATTTTCATTAGCTGTCACACTAATTGTAAGCATGAGCATGTGAAAGATTAGGTTAGTGCGAAGCTTACCTTAAACCCTACCGCTGCCATTGAAACGAGGCGAGCGTCGAGGGAACCGTGGAGAACGGTGGGGAAGAGACGTTGCGCCATCCGGCCTCCTCTTGCTGTGGGAGAATGAATACTCCTGTGCCTTCGGCTGGCTCCGCACCCTCACCAACGGCACACCATACTCGATCGATTTGTTATCCTCTGGGTGCTCGACCTTCGACCTATACACCCACCACGTCTGCATGACTGTCATCTCGGGCGAATCTGCCTGCTCCATCACCTAGAGGAGATACTCGATGAACTCGGAAGACTGCGGCGTGACTGCCGCCAAGGAGTACATGTACATCACCGCCCTCATCGCCGTCGTCTCGCTCTTTCGCGTACATTGCCACATGGCCCGCACCGTCCTTGAAATCTCCCACTCATTGTCAAAACAAGTAAGGATCTCCTTCAACCTGGCTAACTTTGCCTGGTCACCGCCGGCAATCTGCCTGATTCCCTGCTGCATCCTCTCCATAGATGTCCTTCTGAGTGGTCCAGTGCTAGCTTTGGAAGATGGGAGGAGAGACGGTGGTCTAGCAATAGAGAAGAGGGAGAGGTGAGATGGTGGTTTTGGAATGGAGATGATGGAGAGGAGAGGAGGTGGTTTTGCAATGGAGAAGATCAGAAGAGGGAGAGGTGAGACGGTGGTTTTGGAATGGAGATGATGGAGAGGAGAGGAGGTGGTTTTGCAATGGAGAAGAGGGAGAGGAGCGTGCGGCAGCATTTATGATTGGACGAGAGGGCCGGCGCGCTGTGGCTGGATCAAAATCAAAATCAATTTACCCTGCAATTTAGAAAGCGACCCCACATTAACTAGTCTCCCTTCTATTCTGGGTCATAATTGACCATGATTTTCGCACATAAAATATATGTTATACGTTGCAAAATTAATATAATTTGAAACTACATTCAAATACGAACCAAACGATACAATTTTTGGTGACATGCATTCACATTTTGCTTGTAAAATACACTACATGGTCAAACTTTGACCCAAAATACGCAAAACAACAAAAAAATACTTCCAAGACTAGCACCGCTCTTCCGCTCTTCTCCTATTAAACCACCACCACTCCTCTCCTGTTCCAATCTAAATCCAGAGCCGCTCCTCTCCTCTTCCATTTCAAAACCACCGCCACTCCTCTCCTGTTCCAGTCCAAAACCAGCGTCCCTCCTCTCCCGTTCTAATCCAAAACTAGCGCTGCTCCTCTGCTCTTCCATTCAAAAACCACCGTCGCTGAGTGAAGGTGCTTTGGAGAAGTAGATCGATGGAGGAGTACAACCAATACGTGAGAATCACAGACGGCGACCCTGTGAAGCTAGCTAGGATGTTGGAGATATAGTCTTTGTTTGACAACACAGACCAACTAGCAGCGACGGCGACATCCATGGCCAAATATCTGCAACACGGCGAAAAGGCGGCGATACACCTGGAGGGAGTCGTGCGGGAGTACATAGAGCTGCTCCTCTGGTCCATGGAGCAAACAAATTCACCAAATCCGATCATGAGGGAGCGGTGGTGGGAGTATCGATCCCAGATGGAGCATCCACCAGAGATTGAAGGATTGAGCATCTACAGGGTGTCGTTTGTGAGGGTGTCCTGCCAAAGCGAGCCGGTGGAGTCTTCGTCGACCGAACCCGACTGCAAGAGGAGAAAAGCAGTTGGACCGACAATCCTTCGCCGCCATCCTCTCCCTCGCCGTTCACATCGTCTCACGGGGCGGCTGTCTGCCGCCGAGGAATAGGAGGGGACTGCCCCCCAGCCCAATAGTCGAGCAGGTTGTGAATTGTCAGGAGGAGCTTAGGGTTGTCAGTATTTGCAGGTTGTGAATTGTGTTTTGTGTTGTGTATTTCGAGAGTACTTTCAGATATGAATGTCTTTTGAATTTCAGATTTGCAGTATTGAGCATATGAAGTATTTATGAATTCTAGAGATCTATTTTTAGCAATTAAAAAAATCTAGTTTCATAGGAGTATAAAAGTGCAAACAATGTGATTCTAAGAGAAGAAACTGCAAGTTTCAGTTTCAGGTAAGAAATTGGAAGTTCAGTTTCAAATAAGAAACTGCAACTTTCAGAGGCAGAGCATTTATATTAACACGGCCTTTTCAAACAGGGTTAACATCATGTTGGAAGTTTTATTCATGGTCGAAAATGGAACTACCAGCCAGTTAACATCATGCTGATCAACATTCATGCATAGCACATCTACATATGATGCACAGTCAAAATGCCCACACAATGTCGAGTGTGCGAAACACAGAGAAAACGAGGGACGAAGTTTTGGTAAGTGTTGGACGTGGTGTGCATAGATGACAATGGGGACCCACATGTCAATAAAGGCAGAGGCAAAAAATTTGGAGATATTTTGCCTGAACAGGTGTGAGGTGGAATTGAACCCGGGCGGAACAGCTATCGGGTAGTGTCACTTGGCCACTAGGCTAGTTCAGTAGTTTCGTTAATAATAAGGCACTTCCTCAGGTGGTCGGATCCCCTCCTGCGCCTTTGTGTGCTCGCCGCGACGCTGATGTCTGCCGTTGTGAACATGCTGAACAAAGAGAGGAATCTGGAGAGGACTGTACGTGGGGAGGTGGACAGTCGGGACCCACCGGGTCTATGGCCGTACGCAAGCAAGTGCCTTATCGAAAAAATACTTCCTCCTAATGCTATACTGACATTGGGGCCCACGGGTTTGTCAACATAGTTACATTTTTTAGGTGCTTCAACGTAGTTACTATAGGAGATAAATTCACAACGAAGCCGGGGAGCTGGCAGGTATCATTTACTATCACTGGGGCAGCAAGTATCACCTGGGTTTTAGGCTGCCCCGTCTAGGCTTTCATTTTTAACATGCGCAGCCCACGACCTCGGATGGGAGGTCCATAGGCCTGTTTGTATTTTCTTGAGGGCCGTCATGTATTGACCGGCCTATGGACCTCCCATCCGAGGTTTTATTTTTCCTGAATATCGGTAGCCCAATTTATGTATTTTTTTGAAGGAAACGCAGAGGTCCGTTCTATTTTTCTATACAAGAATAGGAACGCCAGGTCCAACTTATGTTTCCCTTCTAACTATATTATATATATTTAAATTACTTTATATGTTATTATATATTATTTTTATTGTCATCATATATTTAACAGATACATACATATGTAAGAAAACAATATCCCACATCTTATTAACTTATAAAAATAATTTCTTAACAATAAAATCCTCGATTGTTTTGGCACGAAAATCCTAGTGATTGTGTACAAAAGCTTCGTAAGATTTAAGGACGAATGTAATAATATCACTTATTATTTAAATATATTTATAAAAAAATGCTCAGCCCCTTTTTATTTTTTGATAACATTGCTGGCCCAACCCAACATTATAATTAGAATCAGCCCAGCAAAATTGTGTATTTCGAGAAAGTGCAAATGGCCTGTAAGTTTTTAGGAAATAAAATTAATGGGCAGCATGGAGGCTACATTATTTGTTCACCCAGCCCAGCTAATGGCTGCAATTCAAAAAAAGATCAAATTGACTGTAAATTCTACCGCGCAAAAAAAGACTATAATTCTAAAAAAAATGGGTTGAATACGTGCCACATTTTTGGAGGCTGGAATGTGGGCCAATAGGTCGAAGCCAACGCAAGCCGTTGTCAACTTAGTCAACAAATGATTCTGACATGTTAGCCGTTGGATTTACATCCAACGACCGGCATCCATCTTCAATCTCTCGTCTTCTTCCTCCAGCGCCGCCGGGACCACCTTCCGCCTCCTGCTGCTAGCAGCTCTGCTTAGCATGCTTAGCTATGAAGCGCTACTCCACCGTTGGCCAGGCCATCCCTCCACCCCTCCACACCTCCTGTTCTTCTCCACCGACTGCCGAACCACATTGCACTAGAACCAGTTAACCCTCGTACACCTCTCTATCTGCGACTCTACTCCCGCGTCTTCCCATCTCCGGCTCGTTGCTGTCCGGGGCCTCGCTGTCGTCCACCACCTTGGATGCGCTCGGCGTGATATGGTCAACATGGTCAACGAACGACACCATCAGAAGTAGACTATGTGTGGAGAGGCTGATAGCCGGGTCCACGGCCGCACACAAGGAAATGCCTCCTTATTACGCGCAAAATAATGATTCCTCCACCTGACATCTGGGACCCACCAGAAGGGACTCTGTATTTCATGAAAAAATGTGCCCCCCCGCTGAAAGGTCGGACCCACCAGCTATCTTCGCACGCAAGGAAGTGCCTCCTTATTACACAAAAAAAAGAATACTCCCCCTGCCAGCTGGAACCTAGCATAGTGGGAGGCTGACTTGTGGGCCTACCAAGTTGACGGGGATGGAGGGATTTGTCAACTTAGTCAATATGAACGATTCTAGCTCATGTTACCATACGATGTTCATCCAACGGCTGTAGTGCTTATTCAACCTCTGGTCTTATTGCTCCAGCCGCCCAAACCAACACCGGTCGTGCCGCGTGCTCCTGCCTCCCGTGGCCGGTTGTGATGCCGTGGAGGCCTCACCACCCCCTACTACTCCCACTGCTGGCCAGGCCATCCCTCTACTCACCCACACCCCCTATTATTCTGCGGTGACGACAGCCTCACACCGCAGCCGAACCAGTGAACCCTCGTACTCCTCTTCGTGTGCGCATCCACTGCAGCGTCTTCCCCGGCTTCGCGTCATCCCCTTCCTAGGCCTCGCTGTCGTCCACCGCCGTGGTGCTCTCGGCGCGGCGTGGTCAATGTGGTCAACGACCGACTTCCATCGGAAGAGTACTTTGCGTGGAGAGGCTGATAGCCGGGTGCACGGCGGCCGCAAGGAAGTGCCTCCTTATTATGCGCAAAATAATTATTCCTCCACCTGACAGCAGGGACCCACCGGATGGGCCACCATATTTCGCAAAAAAAACATTTCCCCCCTGACTACTGGGACCCACCAGCTACACCTTCGCACGCAAGGAAGTGCGTCCGGGCAAAAAAATCGATTCGCCCCCTGACTGCTGGGACCCACCAGCTACATCTTCGCACGCAAGGAAGTGCCTGACAGTCGGGACCCACCTGGTCGAAGCATACATAACGTTGTCATTCTAGTCGTGAGCGTGTACATACATACTGGTGGATGTAGAGGCGCGCACATGTCATAGTCGAGGTGCGCACGTAGCATGTACATGTACGTACATTGGCCAGTGTGCAAGAAAGAAAATATGGCCACGTATGTGTACATACGGGCGGGGTCTCGAACGCCTACTCGCGCATACATACGGCCATGGCTCGTGTACATGGCTAGGTCGAAACAGACAAACTGCGTCGTCATCGTGTTCATGGGGAGGCAACGGAATGCGTCATGTTCACGCGGAGGCAACATAATGCGTCGTGTTCATCGGGAGGCAATGGAATGCGTGGGAGCCAACCGACTTGGACGGGACAGGAGATGGAAACGAGGCCTAGCGTACCGCAGAACAGAGGAAACGACCTTGTGTTCGACCGGCCACGTTCGAAACGGGATCCTGTTCATCAGGAGGGGTGTGGCATACCGTAAAATGGAGGAAACGGACCTCCTACGGTCGAAACGGGGGTCCTGTTGATCGGGAGGGGTGCGGCGTAACGCAAAACGGATGAAACGGACTTGTGTTGGACGATCGAAACAGGGGTCCTGTTCATCGGGAGGGGTGTGGCGTACCACAAAACGAGACTCCACGGGATACTGTTCATCTCCACTGTCGACCTCCTCCGGCCTCCACGGGCTACCGTCGACCTCCTCCAGCCTCCACGGGCTCCTGTTCATCCAGCCTCCACCACGCGCTACTCCACCAGCTACTGTTCAACCACCCCTCCACCGTCTACTGTTCATCCAGCCCTCCACGGGGTCATCCTGTTCATCCAGCCCTCCACAGGGTCCTGTTCATCTAGCCCCAACCAGCTCGATCGATCGGGGTCCTGTTCATCCAAAGGCAACGCCACGGGGTCCTGTTCATCCACCCCCACCGCTCACTATTCACCCAACCCCCCCCCCCCACAACGCTCATTGTTCATCCAGAGAGGCAGCATCGATCGGCTTCAGTTAGCAGCAGTAGCGAAGGAATCACTCGATCGGGTTCAGTTAACAACCATTGATCGATCGCTCAGGTTCAGTAACGCGTAGCCTGCAGTGCAATCGCTCGTGCTCAGTTAGAGCCCAACGCCTCGCTCGGGTTCAGTGAGAGCCGATGCCTCACACACACGCGCGTACGTGTATGATAGAAACGCGCATCGCTCGGCCCCCGACCGCCCACCGTAACCGGGAACTCCCCGAAATTTTCCTCGCCCTCGCTTCTACCACAGTTTTTTCCGTCATGGATGGCCCAAAGATTGTCATGCAGCTGCGCCTCCGGCCCGCTCAGGACGAAAAGCCCATTTTCTGTCATGATTTTTTGTCATAGAAGTCGGATCCCACCACATGTATGATGATACCGGGTTTTGTCACAATTATCATCATAGAAGTGTCATAAGTATGACAGAAAAGAATTTCGTTCGGCCCAAAATGTCACGGATGTGTCTTTTCTTTGTAGTGCATGAAGGAAGACGATGACGGTGAGACTGGTGTTTTTTACCCAGGTTCGGGCCACTAAGAAGCATAAAGCCCTACTCCTACTTTGGTGGATTGGATGGAAGAACACAATGAACACGCATCTCTCAAGCCCGGAAAGGTAGCCTCGGGGAGAGTTGCTACGCGTGTACAAGTGTGCAAGGGTTCGAATCCCTTGCAAGGTGGCATTAGACCTCCTTTTATAACTCAAGGGGTAACCACAGTGGCAAAACGTTCTTTATCTGGTGATTAGATAGCCAATAGTGCTATCATACCTAACTCCAGAAGTTAGGACAAAGTGCATTAAATGCACTGCTAGGTGTCATGCTGAGGGTGAAGCCCGACAAGCCTGCCGTGCCGCTTAATCATCTCCTCCTTATCTGCTTGACACGCCTCTGGATGGGTGTCATATGAGGGTAATCTATCTTCCAACGGGCTTCCATGTTCTTAGTAGAAGCCACTTAATCATCTGGACGCTCGATGTCGCATTGATAAGTGTTTTGCATCATGGTGCGGTGGTGCCTTGGCGGGAGTTATTGACCTTGGAGACCCCGGCAAGCCTGCTGGGGCAACCTGGGACTTGTCCTTGGGGCTGTCTCGACCTGGCCGGGCTCGCTTGCCTGACAAGGGAGGCCTTCCCAAGGTGGTGCTCTGCTCTCCTGTATGTTTACTTGGTCTTCTTGATCCGCTCCTTGATCTCACAAAGAGCAGTTTCCTCTTTCTTGGCCTTGCTTTGTAGGGTGGTGCCGGATGCGTGATGCCAGCACTCCAGTGTATAAGTTTGGGAAGCAAACATGAATGTTTGTTGCACCGACAATACATGATTCAAATCCAACAAAGGGGGGGGGGTATACAATGGTAACTAGTTCATCTCCTAGAAGGAGTCCTTTAATCCACTAGGGCATCTTCCCTCAAGAGGGGGTCTTGAATCCACTTGGAGGATCTTCTCCTAGGAGGCCTTGGTCTCCAATGGAGTAGGTATCAAGTGGATGAGCAATGCTCTATCTCTCATATGAGCTAAAACCAATGCTAACCTTAACAAGAGGGAGGAGGGAGAGTATATATAGTCTGGGGGTGCGAATGGTTACATGGGCGTCGGCCCTAGTCATTGTGCGCTGACAGGCATCGGACGTCGGGAGGGCCACGTACTTCCGGTGGCTCGCAAGGGTCCGGTCGTCCAGAGGGCGCCGAACATCTGGTGATTCTGCTCTGGTTAGGTGTCGTCGGATGTCCGGTGGGCGTCGAACGTCAGAGGCTCGGTCGTCCAGAGGTCTTCGAATTTCCGCTATTTTCCATTCTATGATGTGGCACTGGAAGTCTGGAGGGGCTCGGTCGTCTAGTTGCTGAGGAGGTGTCAGGCATCCAGTACTTGTTGTTCGTCTGATCAATGTAGCCTTCGCTGGCTGGGCCTTCAGGCTGGTGGATGCTCTAGGCCTCAGATGTTCAGCATGGTCCGTTCGTCTGGAGGTTGTAGTTTCCTGACAGCTCCTCCTCTTGGTCTCCACGCTTGGTGTCCTCGCCATCTTGCCCCTTGGGGATAGTTCCCTCGTGGCTTCCCTATGACTACCTGATCACACACAAGGCCTCCACTTGAGGTAGTAGCCATGTCTCACATGTGGAAGGTGGTATTTCGGAGAGGAGCAAGTTCACCTTACTTTCAACATCCCTTGCTCGAGCTCTAGTCATTGGTACATGCGGTTCCTCTGTCTCCATGGGGATGATCGTAGGATGCTCTGCATCAGTCCCGCTTGTGGGACTGGGGTAGCCAGGCCCATCTGCGTGTGGCCCAGTGCACGACACCACCAGAAGGCCCAAAGCTGGCACACCGTTAGGGCTTCATGAGCAAGACCTTTGTGAGGACCTCGCCTCGTGAGGTATGCATCATCAGGTGTCATCGAGAGCTTCATGAGGCGGCTTCCCGAGGTCATCTCCTGAAGCCCCTCGCGGAGGTGTACGAGTCAAGGATCAAGCAGCGGAGCCGCGCGCCTTTGCCTCTTCACATGGGTGACGTACGTGGCGATGGACTGAGAAAGAGGGGTGCTTGCGGGCGTGGATAAGGAAGCTTTCCTCTTTTGTTCTAACGGAGCAAGGACAACGCAGCGGTTCCCGAAGCAGTCCCCAAAGATTACCCGTTCGGTGCAAGAAGGCCAAGAGGATGGACTCACCAGGATGGAGATCATCCCTGAGCCCACCGGCGTGTCATGGCAGGAGGCTTTTGCAGGCGAAGACCACCTTTAGTCAGGAAAAGCTATACTCTTGTCCCCCTTCAAACTGGCTGTTGTGGCAACCCTTCCCGCCTAGTGTTTTTGAGGGAAGAGGACCAATGCTAGTATAAGTAAGGGCGGGGTTCCGCCATAGAGAGGGATCGATACCATCCTCCCGAGGATGCTCACTTTCCCTTTGTACTCTAGTACTCATCCTCCCTCACGAGGAAATCCAACTACAAAGCAGGAGTAGGGTCTTACACCGCAAGGTGGCCCGAATTTGGGTAATCTGCTGTGTTCATTGTTCTTCTTCTCTGGCTCGAGCATGCCGGAGCATCGCCATGAGATAGTGAGTCGCGAGATAGGGCTAGTGGAAATAACGAGTGCACCCTAGTGTTTGAACCTTCTTGGGTCCCCGAAGCCCCGATTCCGACAAGAAGATAGTGTTCATTCTCCATCCCATAGTGTGCATTTGCAGCAGCATCAAAGGAATGAAATTGATGAGAAATTTGATATATATAATTCCCAGCATCCTCATAAGATGTTGGTTCTTGCTGTCTTTTTACTTTAGGCATCATTTATGGTTCATCTACACATAAATTTGTGCTTATCATCATATTCTTCATCCTCGCTTTTAGAAGATTCTGAGCGGACATAGCCAAAACAGTACTTCGTTTGGTCTTTCTTATTTTTCTTTTAATGAGATTTTCTATTTGATCCACCACACTTCACAAATGGCTAGAGGTGATGGTGACCTGAAATTTTGGTGCTTAAACCTGGATTGCTCTAATAGCGAACCATTCTAGGTTCATATTTCATAGTAATCAATGATTCCTCTATATCAAAGCAAGAGGGGTAAAATGGGTTATAGATTCACATGGTCATACCTGTGGTACCTTATAATATAATGTAGGAGAGGAGATCTTGTATTGGCTTGGTGTCAAGTGAACCTCCAACGATATTGACACTGATACATACATTGATGGGGTTGTTTAAGTACACCTCCCTTTGTTTTCTATATTTATTCCACCCTTCTTCTTACTCTCCCTAATGGTGGTGTCACTTTTTCAAAAGGGAGTTTGTGGATATTTGTAACACCTCAGAGGGAGGCATATCACCCTTACTGGTGAGGAGTTTAAGAACTCCTGCAGATGCAAAATTATAATTAATTATGTTATGAGGTATCATAGGTGTTATAAAAAGAAAAGGATTCTTTATTTTTATTATGAGTCTCGATATAGGGCTCAGATACAGACCTCTGTAAGAGTGGAGGTGGATTAGAAGCCTCTACATTCAATGATAATTGTGGGGTTTGTAATGTGGTGGTAATGTATCCCACTTTCCCAAAAGGAAAGCGATCATATCGATGGCTCATGGGAGATCTTCCATTTCCACGACCCCTTCCTCCATGTGGAAACATTTTCCTAGAGGAGTGTTTGCTGGATGAGGAGTCTATCCCTGATAATGAGGTGGATCTAGGTGTGATAGGGTATATCGGCTAAAGGCGCCACTCATCGTTGCTGAGAGTGTGGCTCCTCACTTGGGAAGTAATATTTTGCATCAGCATGATGTGCTTCTTGAATGGTATAAGGATTAACATACCACCAAATTTCAGGCATTGATGTACCGTCGAGGGGACTACTTGGTACTTGTGTATCCATGATCTACCCAACAATGCTAAATAGGAGGTGTTCACTTCTATAACAAAGGAGTGCACCTTAAAACTGAAACATGATATTTGGATTTTGAGAATGATTGAACCTACTACCGATCTTTCTTCATTATCAAAACCGCACATCACAATTTTTGTTGGTTTTAGGTCATCCAATATGAAGCTAACATGGGTCAAACTGCGAACTGGGAGAATGTTGACATCAGAACCAGGATCAATGAGAATGTGTCTCAAGTGGAAGTGTCCAATGTTCCCTTCTATGTAAACTGGGCGATTATGATTGTCATCCATTACCACTTTATCTTCTTCATAAAAGGTTATCTCATTTACACTCAACTCATTGCACAATATTCTATGCTTTGCCATTGTTATTGCAAATAATTCTGGATTTTATAATGTTTGAATGAGAGCTTGTCATAGTTCAAGTACCAACATTAGTGCATCATAGACACTTAAAAAGTGCTGGAATATGTTTCAACTGTGCTACTATGTTGTAATCTATTTTAGGAGGAGCCCCATCGGCATCTCCGGGAGCTTTTGGTGCCTCTCCATCTTGGGTGGTACCATTTTGTGGATCATATATTTTGTCTCTTATGACCCTTTTAGGCTGGGAAATATGAGGGTTAGGTAAGACCTTTCCTCCTCGCATGTTCATATGACTTCTAGTTCAGACTCATGCGATGAGCTTTCTACATGCATAACTTCTTTTTCATGTGGCATAACTGCAACCTCAGGCCAGGAGCAACCCGATGTTGAATTGTCTAGCCCAACATTGCAAGAAATCTTGCCGAAGGACGGCTCAGGAATGACTTCCTTTGTTTTCTATTCCATTATAGGTTCAACTCTCCACCCCCATCCATGGGGCATGAATTGCTCTAAGGTAGGAAGTCCACGGCTTGGTCTAGGGAATGACTCATTTTCCTCATACTTAGGCACAAATCTTGGTGTATTGCGATGTATGCTAGGATTATGCCACTTGGGCGACATCTTTGTAGTATGCTGATAATAGGGCACAAAATGCATTCCATGCTTGGGTAGATGTTTTTATGCAGGCCTGTAGGATCTGGCCTCTTTTCTATTCTTCCTCGAGCCCTAAAGGTCTCGTGAGTGACCCTTAGGCTAGTCAACTTCTCTTAATCCTGGGCCAGTGGCAGCAATGCTACCTTTTCCTGTGTGTGAAAAAAATCTGTTGTCACCACATTCACAACTTCATCAGTTGAGGAGACTTCTGAAACTCTTGTTTGCTTGCTGGCTAAGGGTCAGGTTGTATTTGAAGTCTTTTTCAAATGGCTTGTTGGAGCTATTCCTTAAAAGCAATACCTTCTTCAATGACATGCTCTACATATTAATAATATGGACAATATATGTTATCCTTCATATGTACTTGATCAAGATGTTTTGGTTCTGGGAGGGTTAGGTGGTTATGCGCCACCACTTGAGTAAAGAAACTTTTTTTCATCTCTCGACGGAATATGTATTGCTTCCTAAGAAGTTCTTGTATGGAAGGAAGATGTCTTGCCCCTACAGATTCATTTCTTACGCCTACCATGGGCTCAATACTTTGTTTCATTGCTCTAGTGGTGTTAGCCTCATTAGAATTTTTAGGCCTAGCCACATTATTATTTGGTTTATCGTTTAGTTGAATCTCTTAGCATGATTGTGTGTGCTGGCATTATTATACAACTTCATGAGTTGAGGAGACTTCTCAAACTCTTGTTCTGTTGCCTCCATAGCTGAGCTGAGTGCACTAAATGTTTTGGGTTCGCATCGAGATACCTCGAGCGACCAATGTTGTTGCATTCCATTGACACACATTTCAATGGCATACTAAGTGTGAATTTCTCCTGCAAGGTGCACAAAGCTATTAAGGAATCTGACTATGTAGTCATCAATCTTTTCATTAAGCCTCTGTTGAACTTGTGCTAGCTCGATCACTGAGAAATCTTTTTACATTATGAAAAAAATGAGATTTGAAGAGATATTTCATGCTTTTCCAATCAGGTATAGAGCTCACAGGGAGGTGACTACACCAATGGAAGGAAAGACCGGTCAAAGAACCTGCGAATTGCCGCAATAGGAGTGAGGGTTTGCGAGCAGTATCTCCATATGTTGCCTCAAAATAGGTTAGATGTTCCCTTGCATCCCTAGTTCTATCGAATTGGCAGAACTTGGGTGGTTACCACCCAGTGGGTTAGGCTACGAGATCATACCATGACTCATATGGTTTGTCAAGCTCGCTCTTTGATGATTGAGGGGCTTGTTCCGTGGCAATATGCTTCATTTTTTATTCATAGTATCCTCAATTATAGTTTGATAATATTTTAGCATATCTCGGGGAGCACCACTAGATGGCATGGGTGGGGAGTTTAACAACTGGGGGTGTTGGTTAGCTTCCTCCTTTTGGAAAATGGCCCCTAGCTCCTCTACCTTTGGGCCGACAATTGCTTGGCCATCCTTAGACGATGCGCCACGTCCCGAGCCTGTAAGGAGGCGCAAAAGTTGGTCGAACTTTGCATTTAGGTGATCCAACTATAATTGTTGTGAATGAATCCGTTCTTTAATTCTATGTTAATGCTACTCGGATGTGCCTATGCCAACAATAGGTTACTTTTCTTTGTTTGCAGCATCATCTCAATGGACTTGATCTTGGCTACTCTTCCCATGCCCATTTGACATGTGTACTGGGGCGGTATTGTCATCTCCAAATTGGCTCTCATCATCTGACACTACCGAATCTGCAAGGTCAGAATAATGCGGAGAGGTAGCAAATTATTTTGGAGAAGGGCTAGATTCCCCATCTGGCACATGTCCCTCATAACCTTGATCTTCTTGACAATGAATTGAATCTCCAGCTACCGTTTCTGAAGCAATTTTTTTAACCAAGTCGCAATACCCGGGCGCTCTACATACTTTTGGAGCATGCTTGGATCTTGTTAAGCCAAGATTCTAAAATCACATAAGGATGAGAATAAATTCCCAAATCTTGTCATGGTTTTTCTGGTGGAGTCGACGATGATGCCATCTCTTCATTACCTTCTTCTTTTTCAGAACTTTTAAACCAACCACAGACATTCATAAGACGGGGAAGGAAATTCTTAGAAAATGATGCCTTTGGGTTGAGCATGATCTCTTCATCAAAAGGATAACAAAAATCCTTTTCAACTGGAGGTGGAACCTAGTTTTGATGATTATTATGTTTAGCGTGTGCGATCAAGGTGCCACACATCATTGTATCCTTTTCCACACTACTTTCATCTTTGGAAGTTGCATCCATGATGTATGGACTTGTTTCCATGTCACCTCGATGAGGGGGTGATGTTGATTTTTGCTTTGTTGTTATAACCTCTATTGTGACATGATTGTGTCTTGCTCAACCTCCGGTGAGAGAATTGGCGAAGTTTGTTTTTCTTCCTTTGTCTCCATGAGATGGATAGGAGTTTGAGATCCCAATTCAGTATTGGCGTTAAGGGGCTACTATAGATGTTTTCTCATGAGCACCCTGTTTAGGGGTCGCTATAGAATTTTTGCCATGAACTTCTAGCCCTTGGCTTGTTATGTCACCATGTTGTCATGACTTTGGCACAAGAAGAACAAGGAGGTAATTGTACCTTGCATTTTGCAGTAGTATTGCGAAAATATTCAAAGTAATTTTATCATAGAACGGATGCACACGCCCATTCGACCAAACTCGTAGATGTACATTATCGAGCAAAAGATCTTGCAACTATTGATAGAGTGCTCGTTGATTCCTTCTATGCTTGTCCCACTTATGTTGGTTGACTACAATGGAGTATGGAGCTCTTGGAAGAGTAGTTGGAGTTAGAATAAGCAATGAAGCTACTTGAGCTAGGAGGAGCTGGGCAGCTTGAGCATTTATCAAAGTTTGTGCCAGAGAAGGCAACACACCAAATTTTGTGTTTTGCGGAGTTTGAGGTTTGGACGACATTTTATTTTCCTGTAGCTAGTTTGCATTTGGCCGTGATGAACATACGTTGTTCTCATGGTGATTTTCATGAGAGTGTTACTCATTTCTCGGGGACACCGGTCGCCATTCTTGGCTTGACCAAGCGTTCCAATGAGGGGGTAGTTCTATTTGTCTTGGTCGATAGGAAGATGTAGAAGGGAAGTTCTGACGAGGTGCCCAAGTATTACGATCATGTTCCACATAATAACTAGGAACATGGCGTCTGGCTTCACCTATTTTTGATCACTCGGGTGCTTGAGAAAAGTTTCCACAAGCTTTGAACCTTGACCTAACCCCATCATGAGATGGAGGTTGAGGTTGTAATTGGTACTGGCGAGGAGAATGGTGGCTTGGCGTGCCCACGACTTGTGAGGATGGATCATTTACTCATTTTGTTGTAGCTCTCTCAATTGAGATTGGAGCTGTTGAAATTGGCATTGAAGATCATTAGAGAGAGGCACTGGTACCTCATTGGATAGTACATCAAACTTCCTTTTAGTTTTGTTTTCTCCAGTTGTAATGTGACATGGTGAGACTAGCCAGCTGGATTGAAATAGTTCAGCTCATTGCCGATGGATGGTTTACATCCTAGAAAGCTAGTGACACGCTTCAGAGTGTGTGTCTAGAACTCGTTCATGACTGCTTGCCTAACAAGCTCTTTCATTTTGTGTATTCTTGTGATGCACTGAATCGGGGAAAGGACATATGGCTAATTTGCTGGGTATGGATATTTTGTTTCATCCTCCAATGTTGAAGTACCAGTTTCAACAAAATCATCACACCACTAAGCATGTAACTGTTTTATTTGACTACACTTGCATCGATAGTTGCAAAGTGGTCTAGCATGCTAATTTGATTTGGCATTGCGCATAGACCAAGACAGGCGATAAGAAGCTATGTTGAGCCTCTCTAAGAGTTTGGTTTTGCTTTCTTTTGTCAGTGAGTAAGACAAGTTTGGAGTAGTAGTGGAAGTGTTTTTCAGCAGATTCCAAGCTTTAGTGATAAGATCCTTAGGTTCCTCCTTATCCTTAGTAGTAGCAACTTTTTTGGCCTTCTTTGTTTCAGTGATATGGAAGGACATTGGGTCCTGCATCGGGTGATGGTGGGTCCTGCTTCCATGTTGGATGCCTACGATAGGAGGAAGCGATACAAACTAGAGCACACTTGGAGTTGAAGTTTGTCTCATAGCTTGCTCCATGGTGATGATGGGGAAGGACTCACCTACAAAATGGGAACCCTTCCGTTAGTATACTGTCGCAATATACATGCTCATCAAAACACATAGCATGAACTGATCATAGTTAAGTACAATGCATATCTTCTTTCCCACGTGTATTCTTGGGCTTTTGCGTGCCCACCCATGCCTATTGAGCTTATCTCTAGTACAACATCCATCTTAGTACAGATGTAGATTGACCTTTTTTATCATTCAAACATCATTTGTGCACTTCTTTGGGAAAATAGAGCACCGACGCGGCATAGGTGTACCAACGAGACAATTTTTTATCAGCACCAACCAATATTCATGATTTCCCAAATCTCTTTCCTCGATCAAGATTTCTCATGTGCCATTTCAGATGGTCAGAGAAAAGATAACTTATCAAGAAGTGTCAGGAACATGAGAATAGATGGAAAGTTTGTGCCATGAATTTTTTAACACGTACATGGAGCATTAGGATGCTACATGGATGTGTTTGAACCAAAACCGTAGAACAATCATTCTATGGTACAATTGTATTAATAAAATAAATACAAAAGCGTGATATACAAGGCGATCAGCCAACTCAAGTTTTGTGGAACCCAAAAGGCAACATGGTGAACTAGTTTAGAAACTGTTCAGTCCAGTTGACAAGCAGTGTTTCAAAATTGTCCTTGATTCGATGTTGTAGAAACAGAAGGTCTGCCTTAAGACCCCTTTTCCACGCCTGAATGGAAGAGTTCTATGTCACGCCCAATATGCGACCCTATCCTAAAGGAACTCGAAGGTCCCACCAAGGATAGAAGCGCATATTGGGGACGCTTTTTCAAGGTGGATATCATTACATCATACCATTACATAATAGTTGGGGATACATACAAGAGGCATACAATGCCACACGAACACAACAACAACATACATAAGAGCATCATACGACTACGGATGAAACACAAACAGAAACTCAAACGACATCCACCCTGCTAGCCCAGGCTGCCGACCTGGAACCTATCCCCTGAACGACGAAGAAGAAGAAGAACTCAAAACAAGCAAGCATCATTCTCGCGTCATGATCATCGCATAACCTGTACCTGCAACTGTTGTTGTAGTAATCTATGAGCCACGAGGACTCAGCAATCCCATTACCATGGGTATCAAGAATAGCAAAGCTTAATGAGAATGAAATGGATAGGTGGTGAGGTTGCAGCAGCGTCTAAGCATATATGGTGGCTAACATACGCAAATAAGAGCGAGAAGAGAAGCAACACAATGGTCGAGAAGCTAGAAGTGATCAAGGGGTGATCCTGAAACTACTTGCGTTCAAACATAACACAAACCGTGTTCACTTCCCGGACTCGTCAAAAAGAGACCATCACGGCTACACACACGGTTGGGTATTTTAATTCAAATCTGGTGTCAAGTTATCTACAACCGGACATTAACAAATTCCCATCTGCCACATAACCATGGGCACGACTTCCGAAAGTTTATACCCTGCAGGGGTGTCCCAACTTAGCCCATTATAAGCTCTCACGACCAACGAAGGATATTCCTTCTCCCGGGAAGACCCGATCAGTCTCGCAATCCCGGTTACAAGACATTTCAACAATGGTAAAACAAGACTAGCAAGACCACCCAACTGTGGCGACAAATCCTGATAGGAGCTGCACATATCTCGTTCTCAGGGCACAACGGATGAGCAATCCATACAACTAAAACCAGACCTCAAGTTTCCCTGAGGGGGCGCTGCAAAGGGCTCTAGTTTGGACCAACACTCGGTGGAGCACTGACCCGGGGGGGTTTAAATAAAGATGACCCTTGGGTTTGCAACCCCAAGGGAAAGTTATAGGTTGTTAGGCAAATGTAAAACCAATGTTGGGCCTTGCTGGAGGAGTTTTATTCAAAACGAACTGTCAATGGGTTCCCACACACCCGGCCGCGTAAGGAACGCAAAATCAAGGAACATAACACCGGTATGACTGAAACTAAGGCGGCAAGAATGGAACAAAACACCAGGCATAAGGCTGAGCCTTCCACCCTTTACCAAGTATATAGATGCATTAATTAAATAAGAGATATTGTGATATCCCGACATAACCCTGTCCATCATGGAGCAATCTTCGACTTCACCTGCAACTAACAATGCTATAAGAGGGGCTGAGCAAAGCGGCAACATAGCCAAGCAACGGTTTTCTAGGAAGGGTGAAAAGGTTAGAGGCTGACATGGCAATTTGGGAGGCTTGATAAACAAGTGATAGGTAGCGCAGCATAGCGATAGAACGAAGTAACTAGCATAGCAATGATAGTAGTGAGATTCAGGGTGACGGTCATCTTGCCTGAAATCCCGCTAGGAAGAAGAACGAGTCCATGAAGAATATGAATGGATGAAGCCGAACCAAGCGTAGACGAACGAATCCTCACAATCACAATGAAACAGGAACTATCGAGAAGAAGCACAACCGGAAAGAAGCAAACAACAAGGTAAACACACAACACATAAACATGACATGATGCACAACCAAGTAGGATGCATGACAAAGGATAGATGAGGCTACTCATGGCAAGAGATGATGCAAACGAGAACAACACATCAAAGCAAGTTTAAATGAGGCCGGAAACAACATGTAACAAATCCGGTAAGTCCTCATATGCAAATTTAGAAATTGGTCCAGATCTGAATAAACCTTATGTTCAAGTTGTTAAACAGCAAGTTAAAATGCACCGAGAAGATCTACACGAAATTGTAGTCTAGTTACATATAAGGTTCATTTAGTTCGGAGCTACGACCTAGAAGATATGAGCAAACCAATTTAAACATGGCATTGATGCAAAATGCATTCAAACATCAAGCAAACACTCTCAAAACATGGATGCAACATGATAAGATGAAACTACATGAAATTCTAAGCAAGTTTAATACAGAGCATGCTCAAAACGGAGCAACGGTGCAACATGTACACTCGAAACAAGTTATAACAACAATCTGCCCAAAACAGCAATTAGGCACTTTGCAAACATCAAAACAACATACTACAAGAATATTATGAGCACAAACTTGACACGCACTTCATGTATAGATAACATGCTTCAAATATCATTAAAGATTCAGGTTCATAGTCATCAAGATTAAACCACTATGATCAATGCAATGTGCAACTTTATAACACAGCAGCATATGCATGAGCAGAGTTAATATGATGGCAACTTGATACACAGCAGCATATGCATGAGCAAGAAAGACACAAGATACAGCAAGTAAACATAGCAATCAAGGGCATGAAATCGAAGTACACATAACAAAGAGAAAATAACATCAGGGCATCATATACATATGGCTCATGGATTAGTGGGAACCAACATGACAAGATTGAAAGTTAAAACAGTTTCAGCAAGGGTAAAACAGCAACATTATAATGGCATGTTTGCAAGCACGGAACAGAGGCATATGACATCCAAAATTAGCAAGTATGGAATGTGAAAAGATTAATCATAGCATACTTCCAATCATGTAATTGGAGAATCTTCATAAGAGGCATGGATCACTCAATAACAAGCTCACAATAAGGCATCATGATGTTAACGGAAATCTGGAACAGCATATAGGCATCTTCATTGCAATGAAAGCATGTGCTACAGGACATGTATGAGGTATAAAAAGGCATGACATGATAGAGCATAACATACAAAACAAAACATGTCAACTAAGTATCTCCATATTATGCATGGATTAATTGGTAGCATCAAGAAAACATGGCAACATGATATAGCAGTTTCAGCATTGACAGAAAGTTAACAGCAAGTGGCCCACTTCACAAGCTTGATGCACTCACTATAGGGCATATAAAAATACATGGATTGCAACCCTGTAAATATGGCGTAAATATGCTCCTAAAACATGTAGACATCATGCTCATAGGGTGCATAGACAAAATGCAACAAAAAAGACAAATCAGCAAGTTACATCAGTTAACAGCAACATGCACTTTTGCAACAGGGATTAATATGCTAATATGCACCCTAACATGAATGAAAATCAAACCAACATGTAGAGAATGAAGAGAAGAACTTGTGCATATCAAGATCATCATCATAGCATCAAGAGAGACAAAGTTGTGGCACTCACAAGATGCACAAATGATGTTTAGAATCAGCAGATTACAGCAAATTATATCATATAGCACTATTGCAACGATGATTAGGGCATCAATATGGACTCAAACAAGCATGCCACAATGGAATGAAATGAAGATCATCTCACAGTGAACATTTTGACATATTACGCACGCAAACGAAGCACCGAGCATCAAGTTATGGCATGGTAAACATGAGCACAAATTGTTAAAAATTAGGGACTTGGGGAAAAAATCAACCTCGCAGATCCAGGGTTTCCAGGCGCGCGGACCGACGATCACCGGAGTTGGACGAGGCGGTTGCTAGAGGATCGGGGGGGGGGGGGTGACGGGAGGCGGTCCCAGCTAGATCCGGTGGCCCCCGACCAGATCTGGCGTGAGGAGGCCGATCCGGTGGCAGGGTCGGCGGGAGGAGCGGGGCGCCAGGGCCAGCGGCTCGCGCTCCGGCAAAGGGCCTGCCGGCGGCGGCGCTACGTGCCAGAGGCAGGGGCGAGCGGGCGCGTGACTCGGGAAGCGCGAGGAGGACGACGGCGGGGTCACGGCGAGGCGACGATGACGTGGGGCAGGACGGCGCGACGGTGCACCGGCAGCGAGGCGGCGCACCGGCAGCGAGGAGGCGGCAAGGAGGCAGCAAGGTCTGAGGCGGTGGAGGCGGGCGCTGGCCTACGGGTGCGGGGCGAGGCGGCGACAGGCTTCATGGGTGGCGGACGGGCTCGGGCGGGCCGCGCCTGGGCCACGTGGGCCCTCGGTGACTGGCGGCGGCGGGGGAGCCGGGGAGGACATGTGGCGGCGGTGGGTTGGCTGAGGGCGGCGGCGGACTTGTCTGGTGGCGGGGGAAGATTTGTCCGGCGCGTGAGGAGGAAGGAGGCTAGGGTTAGGGTAGGATTCTTCTGCAAATTTCGGGGTAGGGGGAGTTGTTTATATAGGTAGAGGGAGCTAGGAGAGTCCAAATGAGGTGCGGTTTTCGCCCACACGATCATGATCCAACGGCGGAGAGCATGGAGGGAAGTTAGATGGGCTAGGTGGGCTGTGAGAAGGGTGCTGGGCTGCAAAGAGAAGGGGTTTTCGGTTAACTCGGTTAACCGTTGGGGCATCAAACAACCTCCAAATGGAAAGAAATTTGACGGGCGATTTACCGGTGATATACCAAGGCCACTCGGCAAATCTCGGCCCATTCCGAGAACATTTTCCGGTGGCTCACAAAACCATGGACTGATAGGTGCCACGGGCGCGTGCGAGTGTGGTTGGGCTCAGAACGGAGAACGGAGAGAACCGGGGGAACCCGAATGGATGGAATTTTTGAAAAACATGCAGATGAAATGCAAATGATGACATGGCAAAATGCAACATGCAAGCAAATGACATGGCAACTATGGCGAATAACTGGAAGACACCTGGCGCATCGGATTTGGGGCGTTAAAACTCTCCTCCACTAACAAGAGATCTCGTCCCGAGATCTTAGGAATGAGACGGAAGAGAAAGAGGACGAGGTGAAGTAAGAACGCAAGAGAAAAGATGAAACAAGTCAAGAGCACTCGGGTAGAAAATAATTTGAAAGCGATCTTGGAGATGGTATCTGACTGATGAAATTCATTCATATGTCAAACTCTGAAAAGAATTTGGAATAGCTCCGGAATAATTAGAAGAGTCTGGTAAGATCCTGGGAAAAGACCTGTGGGTTACGGCCCACTGAAGAGATAACACCGTTGGAAAGGATTGTTGAAGAGATAGATGATGCACCGGAATAATTGAAATATTTTAATGAGGTGACAACCCCAAATTAATTCGAACACAGACGAATCTCCTGAGATGTCTTGAATACCCTGGAAGGATAAACTGGCGAGAGGCGAACGAGCAGGGAAAACACTTGATCCAAGGAAAAGAATATGATCAGCCCTAAAAACTTGAATTGAGTACACCGGAGAAGAAAAAGAGATGAAGAATGTCGAACAAAACAAGAATTCACCGGTTGAAAATTGAGGGAAGACTGAAGAGACTCCACATTGTGACACCCCAAAATTTTGGCCTTGTTTTAATGGAATAAAATTTTGCCAGGATTTAAAACTTTGAATTTTTTGAGCTCCATTTTGATTTTGTTTAAATCATTTCCTTCCCTGTTATGATGAGTTTTTCCCAAAAAGAAAACTTTTCAAAAATGTTGTTGGACTTGTTTAACCTCTCAAGAAAAACTTTCCTTTTATCAGTGTAACTAATTAAATAATTAGGTTGCTTGATCTTTATTTTCTTGAAAAGGGTTTTCTAGGTTAAATGGCCATATTTGAACTACAACCATTTGATAAATTCACTTAAAATTCCCACAAAAATTTGGAGATGTCATGTGATGTTTTTAAATCACTTTTATGCTAAAATATATTTCATTCATGAAATATTTTGAGCCCTACACTCAATTTTTCATCTCTGGTCCAGAGTGCTTTTTGCACTACAACCTATTTAAATATTTCTTTAAAACTTCTACCAAAATTAGGGGAGGTCAGTAGGAGCCTATTATTTCACTTTGTGCAAAAACCTATTTATGTTCTTTGAAAAATTTGAGTGAATCAACCTCATCCTCATTCTGGACCAACTTGATGGTTTGTACAGCAACCATGTTTTTACTTGCTCTTTAACCCTTGATTATTTCTCCTACTTGTAGTCCCCCATGTTAAACCCTTAAGTCCAGGAGCATGCACCTTTTGGATCATTTTTGGTTCATGAAATAATGCTATTTATTTCCTGTCCAGAATTGAAGTTTTGTGAAACTTGCACTAACAAGTTTCTGCTTTTGGCCAACTAACCTCACCACTCTCTCTTTCATCTAAGGAGATCTTGATCTGGAGTTTTTGACCATTCCAAGACCTGCCTGAGTGCCCTTAGCATTTTGTCAAACACCTGGTGTGCATGGCCAGTTTTGACATGATTTTGTCTTTGCATTGTGACCTTGCACCTCGGATCATACTAGCATGTCCACTAGGATTCCAGTTGCTCCTAACCTGGGTCTGTTAATTGCCAGCCTCGACCGCGACCTCTAGCATGCTCTGGCATAGTGTTGAACACGTCCCGTGCACACCCGGAGCGCGCCCAGAGCGCGCGTATTGCAGCCGCGCGCCCGAGCCGACACGCTGGCCCCCCTGGCTTTGGCCCACACAGCAGCATCACGCCACGCACTCCCCTTCTCTCAGCTACGCGCCAAGCCGCCCCTCGCCGCGCCCGGCAGGCCAAGCACTAGCTGCCGCCGCCGCCCGACAGCCCTGCGCCGTGCAGTGCCGTCCAAGCCACCCCGGCTCGCCACCTGCCCCTGTGAGCAGTACGTGCTCATCCGCAGCTTCGTCCCCTAGCGCTCGTCGCCGCCACGTCGCCCTAGTCACAGAGAGGCGGTTCGCCGGAAGCTTATCCACGGCCGCTGCTGAACCGCCTCGACTCGCCTATATAAGGAGCCCCGAGGTCATCTCCGCACGCAGGCAGTCCCAAGCCACCTCCAGAGGACCCCCATTGGCAGCCAATCGACCCGGGGGAGGGCTCCTTCCTCATCTCCGGCAACTGCGGCCGCCGCCACTTCCCCGGCCATTTCGGCACCACCGAGGCCTCTCCCTCTCCGTTCTCTCCACCAAGAACCTCCTCATCCTCCCGTGAGCCTTTTCCCCTACTTGATTTTGATCGGGGGCCAACGCCGCCACAAAGTCACTTCGCCACCGAAGCCTTCTTCCGCCGCGGAGCTCGCCACCGGTAGCTCACTCCGTCCCCGCCGACCCAACGACTACCGGGAGGACCGCCCCAACCTTACGGATCCATCCCCACCCTCAGGGGCCTGCGAGGAGCAGCCAAACGCCGGCGACGATCGCCGGAGCCCCGCTTCGCTCGGGCAAAGGAGGGAGACGATGCACGGCGACTGGTCAAACCTGACCAGTGGGCCAGGCAGGCCCACCGTCAGTGACACCCCGCGCCGCCCGCGTGGTTAAGTGGAGGCGTAAAGCCCCAAGTACGCCTCCTCTGCACCGAAAGCGTATTTCTATCTGAACCGTTTTCTTTTCTGTTTTATTTTAAATAACAGATTTGACCAAATCTTTGACTGGCTATAACTTTTTAAATATAACTCCAAATGAGTTGATTCTTTTTCCTACCTTCCTTCAATTTGGTCTAGTTTATTTTAAGATTATTTGAAAAAATTTCAAACAACTTTTTGGTTCTGTTTTTCAAATATGTGTTAATTCAAATATATTTTTAAATAGGATTTTGGGAGAGAGAAGAAGCTTTGAAAAGTTTTGGAGAGCATCTCACCCCTCCACAACATTGAAGGCAAGCATTCTGAATCCCGGCATAATATTTTTGGTGTGATCGTTGATACATTTATAACACCACTGCATTTCGAAGGACTTGTTATTTCAAGTGATATGATCATATGCATGGGTGCATGTTGTTGATTTCCATGCTGTTGGAAATGGACTCACTTGTGATGATAATCACCCTTATGTGCCTTGCATGCATACCGGCAGGAACCCGGGAAAACCTCGGCCTTGGGTAGGCATGAGTTTGTCGCTGGTCTCCGTCGGGACGGCTATGTCTGGTATGGCATGGTAAGGTGATATGAGCGGTGACTTTGTTGGATGAAATATATGCGTCATGCTAATCATGCAGGGAATACTTGAACCTCCTGAGTCGACCGTAGATCGAGTCTTGTTCCAGTAACCCCCATACTTGTTTCGTACTACCACTCGTCTCTACAGCAAGTAGAGTGCGGTTCAGTAAGTTGTCAACCTCTTTCCAGCACACACCGTACAGAGAGGCCATGGTGGAAGATACCGGTTGTAGCTGGTAGGGAGGCCACCTGGTCCGGGGGCATGGGTGTTTTCGGTTGGGACCGAGAGGGGAGGCCACCCCTTAGAGCGCGCGATATAATTTTGATCCCTTGCTACGCGAGGTTGTAGCCTCCCCACTTAGAGTTTGCTTAACAGGTGTCGTGGGTGATTCCAGACACGTGTGAGATAAGCTGGTGTGTGCAAGTTAGGTGTGTTTTCAACAAAAAGACCATAGACGGAATTAGTCCTGCTGAACTAGAGAAATCCGTTACTCGTGGGTAAAGAGTACACCCTCTGTAGAGAATAAACCTATTCGAATAGCCGTGTCTATGGTTAAGGATTACAGTCTGGGATGGGTCAGGTGTCGGTCTTAGTGTTGGTCTTCGGAGGTGAAACTGTTAACCAGAAAATGGAATTACTACTCATGACTTGTGATATCTATGATTATTATTATTGTTGACTAACCCATGATATTATTGTTGTTATCGAGTATCTCTGGGATGGTTCTACCTCCAGGGATATTCATTATGATTGTTTCTTTTAAAGCCCTTTATGTGGCGTCGCTCAGACGCCCGACTGTGGCATTTCTTTTAAAGCCCTTTGTGTGGCGTCGCTCAGACGCCCGACTGTGGCATTTCTTTTAAAGCCCTTTATGTGGCGTCGCTCAGACGCCCGACTGTGGCATTTCTTTTAAAGCCCTTTATGTGGCGTCGCTCAGACGCCCGACTGTGGCATTTCTTTTAAAGCCCTTTATGTGGCGTCGCTCAGACGCCCGACTGTGGCATTTCTTTTAAAGCCCTTTATGTGGCGTCGATCAGACGCCCGACTGTGGCATTTCTTTTAAAGCCCTTTATGTGGTGTCGCTCAGACGCCCGACTGTGGCATTACTTGTTATTTATTTCATAAATTTTAATGCTACTCTGTTATTGAAATTTTATAAATAACTTGCTTGCACGCATCCGAGATTTATTTATCTTTTGTGACTGACGTCATGAGCATAAAAATATTTTTAGCACATCATGGTTATATTATACCTGTGTTCATAATGTTTGCGAGTACATTCAAAGTACTCACTGGCTTGTCCCTGGCTATTGTCTTGGCCAGATTATCTTGCACGGAGATGAGCGACGCGATGCCAGCCCCGGAACCCACTCAATGGAGATAGCAGCCTCGCGAAGATAGGAATTAACCTGGTCAGCTGTTCCCGTGGGAAATGGAGTCCCATAGACACTGATGTTTCACAACCCGCTTCCGCCATCAACCACTAGAAACCATTTGTTGTACTCACAGGCCAGAATGGTCTTGTACTACATATTTTTTTTGTATTTTTGCTTGGAATTTCTGTAACAAGTTGGAACCTCATCAGCTAACAGTAATCCTGGGGCTGATGAGCACGACGGTCTTTTCTGGAAATTTATTACCCCGGAAAACCCGGTCGTGACACACACAAATGAAATTTATGGTCGAAAGAGACTCAGACTCTAGGAAGAAAAAGGGTGGGAGGGCGGGAAAAACAAAGGCAACTTGGAAGGGAGAACCCGACAGATAACTTGAAGAGGAAACACCGGTTGAAAGAAAGCAAGGCTTTGCACGAGTAGGATGGATACTCTATTACGGACTCTGGCTCTGAGAAGAAAAAGGGGTGGGTGGGTGGGAAAAAGAAAGCAACTAAGGACGGGGAAAACCTCGTCGCTGAGAAAGAACTGAGGATTGATCTTGCGAAAACAAAGAGGTCGAATCGACTTGACGAGAATATGCACCGGATGAAAAGAGCTGAGAAACAACGATTGGAAAACCAACTGCATGATCCTAAAGAAAGTTTGAAGGGGAAGAGGAGTAATACAAAACACCTATGTCAAGATTCCTCACCAGAGCGACGAAGGGGCTAAGGAGTAAAAAGAATTCCTACTCTCCAATATAACTAGACTCCGAAAACAGTTTTCTTCTAGACTCGACAACGACCAACTATGAACAATCAAGGGGGCTCCTATGGTAGGTTGAGGCTCTGATACCAACTTGTCACTCCCAATATGCGACACTATCCTAAAGGAACTCGAAGGTCCCACCAAGGATAGAAGCGCATATGGGAGACGCTTTTGCAAGGTGGATATCATTACATCGTACCATTGCATAATAGTTGGGGATACATACAAGAGGCATACAATGCCACACGAATACAACATCACCATACACAAGAGCAACATCCGACTACGGATGAAACACAAACAGAAACTCAAACGACATCCACCCTGCTAGCCTAGGCTACCGACCTGGAACCTATCCCCTGATCGAAGAAGAAGCACAAGAAGAACTCAAAACAAGCAAGCATAGCTCTCGCGTCATGATCAGTTCCAGGTGCAGGTTATGTGATGATCATGACGCAAGAGCGATGCTTGCTTGTTTTGAGTTCTTCTTCGATCAGGGGATAGGTTCTAGGTCGGCAGCCTGGGCTAGCAGGGTGGATGTCGTTTGACATTCTGTTTGTGTTTCATCCGTAGTCGGATGTTGTTCTTGTGTATGGTGATGTTGTATTCGTGTGGCATTGTATGCCTCTTGTATGTATCCCCAACTATTATGTAATGGTATGATGTAATGATATCCACCTTGCAAAAGTGTCTCCAATATGCGCTTCTATCCTTGGTGGGACCTTCGAGTTCCTTTAGGATAGTGCCGCATATTGGGAGTGACAGTCTGAGAGTTGAAAATTTTCCCGTTGTGCTGCATCCAGATGTGCCAACAACCCATGATCAAAATTTCCATAGCAATGTTTGGAGGAACGGCTTCTAAGAATGAAAGGATCGAGAAGAGGTGTATAGAGGGGGGGGTGATTAGACACTAAGTGAGAAAAGATGCAGTTTTTAATTTCTTTAGGTTGAAGTGGAGTTTTAGCACAAGTTTAACAATCACAATACATATCAAGCAAGCATGCAAAGAGTTTATGAGCAGCGGAAAGTAAAGCATGCAACTTGCAAGAATGTAAAGGGATTGGATTGGAGTGTGCAAACGCAATTGGAGACACGGATGTTTTTGTCATGGTTCTGATAGGTGGTGCTATTGTACATCCACGTTGATGGAGACTTCAACCCACGAAGGGTAACGGCTGCGCGAGTCCACGGAGGGCTCCACCCACGAAGGGTCCACGAAGAAGCAACCTTGTCTATCCCACCATGGCCATCGCCCATGAAGGACTTGCCTCACTAGGGTAGATCTTCACGAAGTAGGCGATCTCCTTGCCTTTACAAACTCCTTGGTTCAACTCCATAATCTTGATGGAGGCTCCCAAGTGACACCTAGCCAATCTAGGATACACCACTCTCCAAGAAGTAACAAATCGTGTGTTAATGATGAACTCCTTGCTCTTGTGCTTCAAATGATAGTCTCCCCAGCACTCAACTCTCTCTCACAGGATTTGGATTTGGTGGAAAGAAGATTTGAGTGGAAAACAACTTGGGAAAGGCTAGAGATCAAGATTCATATGGTAGGAATCGAATATCTTGGTCTCAACACATGAGTAGGTGGTTCTCTCTCAGAAAATGTATGTTGGAAGTGTAGGCATGTTCTGATGGCTCTCTCCCCGAATGAAGAGTGGGTGGAGGGGTATATATAGCCTCCACACAAAATCTAACCGTTACACACAACTTACCAATCTCAGTGGGACCGAATCTTCAAACTCGGTCGGACCGATTTAGCAAATAATGTGACCGTTAGGATTTTCGGTGGGACCGACATGCAACTCGGTAGGACCGATATGGTTAGGGTTAGGGCATAACGTAATCTCGATGAGACCGATTACACAAACTCGGTGGGACCGATTTTGGTAATAAGCTAACCAGAGAGTTGGTCAGGCAAACTCCATGGGACCGATTCGCTCATCGCGATTGGACCGAAATGTTACGAAGAGGAACAAAGAGTTTGCATTGTAATCTCGGTAGGACCGATTACACAAACTCGGTGAGATCGAATTTGTTAATAGATACATACAGAGAGATTACAATCCCGTCTCGGTGAAACCGAGATCCCTATTGGTGAGACCGATTTTCCTAGGGTTTGTGGCAGTGGCTATGACATTTGAACTCGGTGGCGCCGGATAGAAAGAATCGGTGGGGCCGAGTTTGACTTTTGGTTTAGGTCATATGTGGATGTGAGAAGGTAGTTGAGGGCTTTGGAGCATATCACTAAGTACTTTGAGCAAGCAAGCCATTAAGCAACACCTCATCCCCTCTTGATAGTATTGGATTTTCCTATAGACTCAATGTGATCTTGGATCACTAAAATAGAAAATGTAGAGTCTTGTGCTTTGAGCTTGAGCCAATCCTTTGTCCTTAGCATATTGAAGGGGTTCCACATCCTCTAGTCCATGCCACTTCATTGTTGAACTTATCTAAACCATACTAGGTAAAAGTGTTAGTCCAACAAGAGATATGTTGACATTAATTACCAAAATCACCCATGGAGCACTTGTGGTTTCATTTTCCCCCTTTTTGGTAATTTATGACAACATACATCAAAGCTTTAGATAAAGATATAGACGATAACAGGTAAAGCTTTGGAAAGACATGTAACATGCATAGGCTCCCCCTACATGTATGCAGTCATGTAAATTTGGAATAAAGGAGCATGTGAACGCATAAGCATGACAGAGTAAGCAATGTGTTACATGTATCTTGGCTATATGCATCAGAGCTAATGATGTGAATATGGGAAATGTACCTTCATGCTCATGAGTCCTTCTTGAAAATAGTTTTTACATCAGCAAGAAATCCTCATACACATGACTGTGATGCATATACTTACCTTGTTGTCTTGAGTTGGCTTAGGATGGAATGAACCTGCGTAAACAAGGTTAGATAACACAGATACACCTACTGGCCAGAGCAAACAAAAGAAACCACAAGAGTACCAAGACTGGGATGACATGTAGAGAGTGAGTACTAAGTACCACATTGAACCTAGACATGTCCCCAAAGGTAAAGATGTGCAATGAATTTAAGGATTTCCTTCCCTTAGATGTCTTGCTCCCCCTGAATCTAGCATGGGATACTGGGAGAAGATAGGGAACACAAAATCAGAGCTCAAAGATAAATAGAGCTAATGCAAACAAACAAATATGAACATGTCTTTCCCCTCTTGAAGACATGTGACTTCTCTCCTCTCGAGTATTCTCTCCCCCTATGGATATGATTAAGCTTTGATGCGATCTCTCTCTCTCCCCCTTTGACATCCATTTCCAAGAAGGGTTCTTCTGGATATTTGTTACAAACGGGTTTGGTCATTGAGTCACAAAGCAAAGCAGCAAGTTGAATGTGATGCTGGTAGAGGACAAGAATCATTGAGTGGAGCTGGATCAAAAAGAATGCAGAAACAAGTGGCAAGGTGTCTTTCCTGTATTGAAATCGGTGGCACCGAGTTTTATGCTTCGGTTGCACCGAAATGATTTGGTTAGGCCAAAGCCATTTGACCGGTGTGACCGAATTCATCACAGAGAAAACACTTGTCACCTCAGCTCACTAGACAAGTAAGATATCACAAGGATTTGCAAGGAATTAACTGAAAGATTTGCAATGAATTGGATGTAGGGAATACAGAACACTAGGAAACAGAAAATAAATGAAATCTAGATGAAGTTTTTTTTGAAAGGGGAAACAAACATGCGTGAGATAAATGCAAGAGCACAAAAGACACGAGAGAACTTCATCTAGAATTGGTCGGCGACAAAGTCACCTATGTTAGAGTATATTGACTTAGGAGTCAAGTGAGATCACTTGATCATAGGTCATACTCATCGTTTAAGCTCAAAATGGGGTTACCATTTTTCGTTTAAGCATCTTGATGTATTCACATCTTGTCGAGTTGCTTTGACTCATGACTTGGAGTAAAGCTTCTCTAAGATGGAATGACATACCTTGGGTAGTCATGTTGATCATGATCATGTAGTTGAACTTATGTAGGTTGCTCAAGGTTGATGTAGCTCATCAAGAGTTGGGAGCACCACTTGGAATTTGAGTTCATCTACCTACATGGTTTAGTTTTGGACGGAAGAGCACTTGTGTATCCGTAATGACAATCATGAAACTCAACATAGAATTTGTCAAAGGATATGTTTGAATGGTTCCGTGCTTCCTTGTCTTCAACCACCATTGTGTAGAGACTTGGTGATGTAGAGATTGCTCAAGATGTGAGTGAGTTGCAATCTCATAGATTTAGATTCATCCAAGTACCTACACGGGTTAGATAACATGCAAGGTGCAAATATATCCAAGACATAAGATTATCATCATAAGAGAAATATCAAGGATTAGTCATAGGCTCATGTCTTGCATGTATCAAATGGAGTTCCTACTCCAAGTTTGAAGCATCAATGATGTTCAATTCACCTCTTAACCTGCAAAACACTTTCTCATCAAGTGGTTTAGTGAATATATCCGCTAATTGCTTTTCGGTGCGAACATGCTTAAGATTAATGTCCCCTTTGGCAACATGATCTTGAATGAAATGATGACGAACTTCAATATGCTTAGTTCGAGAATGTTGCACGGGATTGTGAGCAATCTTGATAGCACTTTCATTGTCACAAAGCAATGGAACATGTTTCACATATATCCCATAATCTTTAAGAGTTTGGGTCATCCAAAGTAATTGAGCACAACATGAACCAGCGGCAATGTATTCCGCTTCGGCGGTGGATAAGGATACCGAGTTTTGTTTCTTGGAAGACCAAGACACAAGAGATCTACCAAGAAATTGACAAGTACCCGAAGTGGACTTTCTATCAACCTTGTCACCGGCATAGTCCGAGTCGGAGTAGCCAACAAGATTAAAGAGGCCCTCTTTGGATACCAAATGCCAAAATTTGGTGTATGGATTAAGTATCTCACTATCCTTTTCACGGCCTTAAGATGACATTCTTTAGGAGCGGCTTGATATCGTGCACACATGCACACACTTAGCATAATATTGGGACGTGAAGCACATAGATATAACAATGAACCAATCATAGAGCGATAAACCTTTTGATCAACCGGTTCACCATCTTTGGTCAAATCAAGATGTCCACTAGTAGGCATGGGTGTAGTCATACCTTTGCATTCTTGCATATTGAACTTCTTGAATAAGTCCTTGGTGTACTTTGTTTGAGAGACAAAGGTGCCTTCCTTAGTTTGCTTGATTTGCAAACCAAGAAAGAATTTGAGTTCACTCATCATCAATATCTCAAACTTCTCCGACATTAGCTTTCCAAACTTTTCACTAAAGTGAGGGTTAGTCGAACCAAATATAATATCATCAACATAGATTTGGCATACAAATAGTTCTCTATTAACCCTTTTAGTAAAAAGAGTAGAATCAATTTTTCCAATTTCAAAGCCTTTTTCAATAAGGAACTTGGTCAAGCATTTATACCACGCTCTAGGAGCTTGTTTAAGACCATAAAGAGCTTTGTGAAGCTTGTAAACATGATTAGGTTTCTTAGGATTAGCAAAACCTGGAGGTTGCTTAACATAAACTTCCTCCTCTATTTCACCATTTAGAAAAGCACTTTTAATGTCCATTTGGTACAAGTTGATATCATGGTGATTAGCATAGGCAAGTAAGATGCGAATGGACTCAAGTATAGCAACGGGGGCATATGTCTCACCATAGCCCATACCTTCGACTTCAGTGTAGCCTTGGGCGACGAGACGTGCTTTGTTGCGAACTACTTGTCCATCTTCATCTTGCTTGTTGCGAAACACCCATTTGGTACCGATGATGTTGTGGTTGTTGTCGGGCTTCTCAACCAATGTCCAAACTTGATTTCTCTCAAAGTTGTGTAGCTCTTCATGCATGGCGTTTATCCAATCCGGATCTTCCAATGCTTCTTCAACCTCCATAGGTTCAATGCTAGAGATGAATGAATAGTGTTCACAAAAGTTACCTAAACGAGTTTTAGAGCGAGTGATTCTCCCGGTTTGGATATCATTGTTGATTTGCTCGACGGGATGGTATTTAGCAATTCTTGCTCGCACTCGTGAAAGCTTTTGCTTGGATCTTGGTGGAACATCTTATTCATCTTGTTCTTCTTCTTGGCATTCATCATTGTTGATGTTGTCATTCTCTTGTCGTGGTGGAGAAGGAGGTTGTTGACGTTCATCTTGGTGTACTTCCTCGTTTTCTTCATCTTGGTGTGTCCCACTTGTGGATGCTTCCGTATCAACTCTTGGTTCACCTTGCCGTGAGGTAGAATCTTCCACTTGGACGGACGATGTACTCTCCTTCACCTCCGTTGGACAAATCTTGCCAACAGACAAGTCTTGGATTGCTTCCGAAGGTTCTTTGTCTCCTACATCAATTGGCAATTGCTCTACTTGCGAGCCGTTAGATTCATCAAACTTCACATCTACCATCTCTTCAACCTTTCGGGTGAAATTATTGTAGACACGGTAAGTGTGAGAGTTTGAGCCATAACCAAGTAGGAAACCTTCATGAGACTTAGGAGCAAATTTAGAACGATGATTCTTATCAAGAATGTAGCACTTTGAGCCGAATACTTGAAAGTATCCAACTTGGGGTTTGTTACCGGTGAGGAGCTCGTATGCAGTCTTGACAAGTAGCTTGTGAAGATACAAGCGATTTGTTGCGTGACAAGCTATCTCAACCGCTTCCGCCCAAAAGTGCTTCGGCGTCTTGTACTCATCAAGCATCGTTCTCGCCATTTCGATGAGCATCCGGTTCTTCCTCTCAACAACTCCATTTTTTGAGGAGTGTACGTAGCCGAGAACTCATGTGAAATCCCTTCTTTGTCAAGGAAGGTGTACACATTTGCGTTCTTGAACTCTGTTCCGTTGTCGCAGCGAACCTTCTTGATCTTCACTTCAAATTGATTTTGGGCCTTCCTAGCGAAATTTTTGAAGATCTTTTGGACCTTCGATTTACCATCGAGAAAGAACACCCACATAAATCTTGAAAAATCATAAACTATAACTAGACCAAAAGAATTTCCACCAAGACTTTTGTAGGCATTGGGACAGAAAAGATCCATATGAAGTAACTCGAGTGGCCTCCTTGTGGTCATGATGTTCTTCACGGGATGCCTTCCTCCAACCTGTTTACCTGCTTAACAAGCGCTGCAAAGTCTATCCTTATCAAATATGACATCATTAACGCCAAGGATATGATTTCCGTTAATAAGCTTGTCAAGGTTTCACATGCCCACATGACCTAATCGTCTATGCCATAACCAACCTTTAGAGGATTTAGCGATGACGCAAGTTCTAGGTTGAGCCTTTTTAGTGAAATCAACAATGTATAGATCACCTCTACATATACCGGTAAATACAATTTTATGATTATCTCTACGAAACACTTGGCAATCTACTTCAGTAAATAGGACATTGAAACCGAAATCAACAAGTCTAGATACTGAAAGTAAATTGTAGCCAAGAGATTCGACGAGCATGACATTTTGAATGGAGCTATCATGTGAGATGGCCACCTTACCGAGGCCAACCACCTTACCCTTTGAGTTTTCACCGAAAGTGACATACTTTCGAGGGCTGTCATTTTCAGCGAGTTCACGGAACATATCTTTATCTCCGGTCATGTGATCGGTACATCCACTATCAAGAACTCATGCCTTTCCTCCTGCCATATATCCCCGAAGATTTGCCATAAGACCAAATTGTTTCATTGCATCATCAAGATCAAAGTCACTATCATCATCCTCATCACAGTATCCATGTTCAACATCGTCATGTGGTGGATCAATCCTAGAGAGGGTGATTCGTTAGAGTGAGTTTGACAATGATCTTCTTTATGAATTTTAATAGCTTCGGAAATAATATCACTAATAATTCCAACATCTCCTTTGGCACGCATAAGGTTTGTAAGCTCAAATAGACAATCACCAAACATAGGATCATTGGAATTCATCTTACTCAAGGCAATAGACTTATGGAGAATTTCATCTAGATTTTTCAAGGAATAATTTGGAAAACGTTCCTCAAGAAATTTCCATATAGTGTAGGCACACTCAAGAGTAGGCAAACTTCCAATCAAGTTTCTAGGCAAGCCTCTAGTGATAAGATTAACAGTTCTAAGATTGCGAATCATGTCAATTGACTCATCAAGGGTAGGATGCATAGGATCAATCATGAGGTGCACAAGGGCTAGCAATGTACTTGTTCAAATGATATTCATTGAAAATCACAAGCATCTCATTTTTCCACTCATGAAAGTACTCTCCATCAAGTATAGGCACTCTATGTCTAAGACTCCCCAAAGTAGACTCATCCATCTTCCTCCAATGGTGTTTAAACCAAGGCAATGGAGACCAATGCTCTGATACCAATTGAAAGGATCGAGAAGAGGTGTCTAGAGGGGGGGGTGATTAGACACTAAGTGAAAAAGTTGCAGTTTTTAATTTCTTTAAGTTGAAGTGGAGTTTTGGCACAAGTTTAACAATCACAATACATATCAAGCAAGCATGCAAAGAGTATATGAGCAGCGGAAAGTAAAGCATGCAACTTGCAAGAATGTAGAGGGATGGGATTGGAGTGTGCAAACGCAATTGGAGACACGGATGTTTTTGTCGTGGTTTTGATAGGTGGTGCTATCGTACATCCACATTGATGGAGACTTCAACCCACGAAGGGTAACGGCTGCGCGAGTCCACGGAGGGCTCCACCCACGAAGGGTCCACGAAGAAGCAACCTTGTCTATCCCACCATGGCCGCCGCCCACGAATGACTTGCCTCACTAGGGGTAGATCTTCACGAAGTAGGCGATCTCCTTGCCCTTACAAACTCCTTGGTTCAACTCCACAATCTTGACAGAGGCTCCCGAGTGACACCTAGCCAATCTAGGAGACACCACTCTCCAAGAAGGAACAAATGGTGTGTTGATGATGAACTCCTTGCTCTTGTGCTTCAAATGATAGTCTCCCCAACACTCAACTCTATCTCACAGGATTGGGATTTGGTGGAAAGAAGATTTGAGTGGAAAGCAACTAGAGGAAGGCTAGAGATCAAGATTCATATGGTATGAATTTAATATCTTGGTCTCATCACATGAGTAGGTGGTTCTCTCTTAGAAAATGTATGTTGGAAGTGTAGGCATGTTCTGATGGCTCTTTCCCGAATGAAGAGTGGGTGGAGGGGTATATATAGCATCCACACAAAATCTAACCGTTACACACAACTTACCAATCTCGGTGGGACCAAATTGTCAAACTCGGTCAGACCGATTTAGCAAATAATGTGACCGTTAGCATTTTCGGTGGGACCGACATGCAACTCGGCAGGACCGATATGGTTAGGGCTAGGGCATAACGTAATCTCGGTGAGACCGATTACACAAACTCGGTGGGACTGATTTTGGTAATAAGCTAACCAGAGAGTTGGTCAGGCAACCTCGGTGAGACCGATTCGCTCATCTCGGTTGGACCGAAATGTTACGAAGAGGAATAGAGAGTTTGCATTGTAATCTCGGTAGGACTGATTACACAAACTTGGTGAGACCAATTTTGGTAATAGATACATACAGATATATTAAAATCCCATCTCGGTGAAACCGAGATCCCTATCGGTGAGACCGATTTGCCTAGGGTTTGTGGGAGTGGCTATTACATTTGAACTCGGTGGCGCTGGATAGAAAGAATCAGTGGGGCCGAGTTTGACTTTTGGTTTAGGTCATATGTGGATGTGAGAAGGTAGTTGAGGGCTTTGGAGCATATCACTAAGTACTTTGAGCAAGCAAGCCATTAAGCAACACCTCATCCCCTCTTGATAGTATTGGCTTTTCCTATAGACTGAATGTGATCTTGGATCACTAAAATAGAAAATTTAGAGTCTTGTGCTTTGAGTTTGAGCCAATCCTTTGTCCTTAGCATCTTGAAGGGGTTCCACATCCTCTAGTCCATACCACTTCATTGTTGAACTTATCTGAAACATATTAGGTAAAAGTATTAGTATAACAAGAGATATGTTGACATTAATTACCAAAATCACCCAGGGAGCACTTGTGCTTTTAAAGAGCAAAATTATTTCATCAAAGGTTGAGATGCCTCATCTTCTCTGTTCTAGGATAGAGATCCAACAATCATGAGCAAAATCACAGTCCCAAAAAAGATGCAGGGTTGTTTCTTCTGTGTTGAGACGGCATGTCTCACAGTCATAAGAAGGCAGCTGAATGGATTTCCTCTTTAAAAGACTCCTAGAATTTACTCTGTCATGCAAGATGAGCCAAAAGAAAATTTTGTATCGTAGTATAGCTGCATTCTTCTAAATCTTCCTGAAGATGGTAGGTGGATTGTGCTCTTTCTCTGCCAAGCACTTGTACAATTTTATGGAGGAAAATGTTGATCCCCAGGAGTAACTCCAGATATAATGATTCTTAGAAAGCTGAGTATTTTGAAGAATAGACTGAAGTTCTTGGAACTGTTGTAATGCTTGGATGGAGAGTGGAGTGTGAAAATGGTCCATTACTATCCAATTGCAGGAATTCTTGTACTGATAAATCTGCTCTGTGTGAGAAAGAGTGGAGTTCTGGGTATTTATGCTAAAGAGAATTATGACCCCAATTATCTTGCCAGAAACTTATGGAATTTCCTCTGCCAACTTCTCCCTTAGCCCAATGCTTAAATAATGGCAGCAACTTGATAATCCCTTTGCACCAGAAAGAGCCCACAGGTGGGGGGGTGAGGATACCATTTGGGATAATAAGATTCCCAAATAAGATTCACCCAGGGCAAGTTTGAATGGTCTAAATATTTATGGGTGTGCTTCATTAGGAGGCATTTATTATGAATGGTGGTGTCTAAATTACCCAGACCTCCTTGAGTTTTGGGTAAACAAACTTTCTCCCATGCGATCAGAGTAGGACTTCGTTCTTCCTTACCATATTTTCTCCAAAAGCACAGTCTGAGGAATTAATTGATCTGATCAACAATGCCAGCAGGCTGAGAGAGTGTGCTCATGAAAAAAATTGGCAAGCTTGTGAAAATAGACTTAATGAGTGTGATCTTATCCCCATAAGAGAGCAATGTGGAGAAGCCAGCAAGTCTTATGTCAATCCTTTTAATGATGGGGGCAAAGTCGTGTAGCTTAGGTTTGAGCAGGCTGAGAGGTAAACTTAGGTAAGTGAGAGGAAGACTGCCAATAGCACATCCCAAAGTGCTGGCTCGAAGTTGCATCTTGTGATCTGGTGTGTTGATTGAAATCACAAAAGGCTTGTCAAAATTTATCCTTAGGCCAGTGTAAGTAGTGAAATGCATCAGGAGATTCTTGAGCTGCTCTAATTGAATTATGCATGCAGGTATAATTAGGATTGTGTCATATGCATATTGAATTACTGGAAAATCAGGACAGGGGTGTAACTCAAGAGGTTTTGAGATGAGGCCTGTCATCATAGCTTTATTTAGAATTGATTGGATCAGATCAGTAGCAAGTGCAAATAGTAGTGGTGAAAAATGGTCTCCTTGTCTGACACCTCTTTTACAGAGAAACTATTTTCCAGGCACACCACTGACTAGCACTGAAGAGAATCCAGAAGGAAAAATCATATCCATCCACATGAGACACCTAGGTCCAAAGCCTCCGGCGACCAAGATATCTTTGATGGTCTAGTGTTCAATCATATCAAAGGCTTTCTCAAAGTCTAATTTAAGAAGTATCAGTTCCTGATTAGAAGACTTACACTGGTAAAGGAATTCATAGGACCAGGCCAAACAATCTTGGATAGATCTTGATTTTAAGAAACCATATTGATTTGTATGAACCAGCTTGAGGATTACTGTCTGCAATCTATTGGCAAGTAGCTTGGTGATAATCTTTATGGAATAGTTGAGCAGAGAAATGGGCCTGAAATCATTTGGAGTTACAGGAGCATCTTTCTTTGGAATGAGTGTAATATAAGAACTATTGATGCTTTGTAAACTTATTGTTCCATTGAAGAAATCATCAATCAATGTATAGAAATCTGGAGGAATGATGTCCCAACAAAATTTAACAAAATCAGTGTTTAAGCCATATGGCCCAGGGGCTTTATCAGGAGGCAAACCCTGAACCACTTTATCAATCTCATCTTTAGAGAAAGGATGCTCCAGCAATGAAAGATCAGTAGTTCTGTCAATCAGAGAGTCCAGTTCAAGGATATTGAATGGAGGTGTGGAAGTGCTAAGCCTTTTCTTGAAAGCATTTAGAAGAATACCAGCCTTTGGATTATGGTCCCTGCAAATATTACCATCCTCATATTGCAAGCTGTCAATGTTGTTCTCTCTGTATTTTAAAGTGGCCCTAGCTTGAAAAAACTTTGAGTTTGCTTCTCCAAATTTGACCCATCTAATGGTGGCTCTCTGCTACCAATAAATCCTCTCCCACTCCAGAAGTTGTAATAAATGCTGCTTAAGAAAATTCCTGCCGTTCCATTCTGAAGTAGATAAAGGCCTGAACTCTTCTATAGTATCAAGAAGAAGAATCACCTCATTAGATTTTTTGATTGAGATGGTCAAATTAGAAACAATTTTGGCCCAGATCTTTAGGCACTTACTAAATCTCTTGAATTTAGCTGAAATTCTCTTGGCAGAATTAGTGATGTGAATATCCTGCTCCCAGCTTTGCTTGACAACTTCTTTGAAACCATGCACTTGCATCCAGAAGTTTTTCAAACCTGAAGATCTTGGATGTGGGAATGTGTGTGCCAATTTGAATCATGTATGGAGTGTGATCATAGATTGGTGTGGCAAGGGGCAAGACCAAAGTATTGGGGAATTCTGTGGTCCAACATTCTGAAGTAAAAACCCAATCGAATTTCTATAACAGAGGGGCATCTTGCATATTACTCCAAGTGTATTGTCTACCCTTCAAAGGGATTTTGAACAAAGCTAGGGCATTGATGGCCCCACTGAATTGCAACATCTTTGTGAAGTTTCCACCTTCTCTATTTCTGTCACTTGGAAATCTAACATAGTTGAAGTCTCCCATTATAATCCATTTAGTATCTGCAGGCATTTGAATATATTTGAACCAATTCAGGAATTGAGCTCTTTCTGGTCCCTGATAAGGCCCATAAATATTGGAGAGAATGAAAGATTCTCTAGATAGAGTAGAAGTGAAACGCATAGATAACGAGAAATCATTGTGAAATAGATGTTCTCATGTAAACAGAGAGCCATTCCAGTCAATAAGTATCCCACCCGAAGTACCTACTGAAGGGAGAAGCTCAAATTGATTAATTCTCCTAGGACAAAAGTTCTTGATGTATCTAGCATCAAAGAAATCTCTTTTTGTCTCTTGAATGCAGATGATGTAGCATTTGATTCATTGATTTTATTCCTCAAGGCCAGCCATTTGTTAGGATCATTAATGCCCCTAATATTCCAGTTCAAAATACTCTAAGTGCTATTTGTTTGAGTCATGGTGAAGTGTGTCTGCAATGCTAATGTCAATATTCGTTGACTGCAGAGTGAGGAAGACTACGGCCAACAGAATAGCCCAAATATTGGATAGTCCACAGAGAAATACAGAATCAGAAAGCATCCACAGTTGATCCAGTACTGTCAGCCAAAACTATAAAATGGGACAAACTACCCAGCAACAATCAGATACAACACAGAAACTAGTGCAAATGGAAACATAATCCCAAAGAACTTTCCAGATCATGAAAGAAGGATAGTTGAGATAATAGAGGATTGCAGCCAGCATATCTGATAAAGTTCTTACAATACTTGTACAAAAGGAGGTCCACACAACAAGGTTCCAGATTAAAGAAAACATCCCAGCGACAAAAGAGCTAAAACTTAGGTCCAACATCAATACAAAAGCAGAATGAGTAGAAAGACTGCAACTAAAACTCTAGGGCCTAAAGATTACAGGCTTCTTCTGCACTCCCTTGGCAGAGCTCTTAGTATCCTTCTTTTTCTTTGGCTGTTGAAGCATCTCCTGAGGGCAGTCCTTAACATTTTCCTCGCAAAAGGAAACAGAGAGAATTTTAGTAACTCTTGAGGGTAGAGCAGGTGGGTCAGTGCTGCAAGGGAGGCAATTTTTATCTTTGCACACTCTTACTTTAAAACCTCTATTAGCTTCCTGCAATCTCTAACTTCTTCATACCTCAGTTTCACAGATGGGAGCCTTGTCTTTCCTCTTCTTACGAGCATAACAGCAGATGTACTTTGTCGAGCGAGGTCCTTGATCACCCTCTACACTGTTGTGCTTTGGAGTAGTAGGCTGGACTGAGGAAACCTCACGTCCCATGTTAAGCTGCTGACAAGTAGGAGTGTGACTAGGGATACATGAGTCAGGCAGGACAAAAGGAATGAACTTTTTGTTTATAGATCCTTCAATGATGTAATTATAGAGTTGAGAATACAATAATGATTTAGCCCAGTTAAAGCTATCAGGTGTTAAAAGAGCAACATCGACAAATATAAACCATTCACATGGTACCTGAACCACTTTGTCAACTCCTTCAACAGGCTTGAAATGCTTGTCCCATAGATCCATTCCTTCCTTAGACAAAATCATTCCGCGCATCTGGCAAAGAGATGTTTGTTGTTATGTCTCTAAATTGAGAGCCCAACTCTTCTGGAAGTGGCACATTAGGAACAGTAATTGTGGTATTGAAAATAGGTAGCGGGAAGCCATGTGGAGGCCCAAAACTGGTACCTTCAGAGCTGTCAGAAGCAGCATGAGTGTCCACTTGAACAATAGGGCCAACAACTGTGTTATCCTGAACCAGAAAATGCTCACACTATTATCCAAAGGGACTCCGGCTGGGGCAGAATTGGCAGGTGATGATGGTACATTGTCATTGTGCTTGTTGCTCTTCCTGGCAGAAATATTATCAGAGGCAGGAATGTTCAATTCCTGGATAACTTGCAGCATTTCTGCATTGGCAACATCCTGCTGAACTACAACAACATGCTGCACCTCATGCAACAAGTGGTCATTGTGTGGCTGCAAATTAGTTTGATCTAGAACAAAAGCTTCTTCAACTGCAACAGGCTCTAAAATTGGCAAATTAAGGTCAAAGTTTGCGTGGGATTCTGGACGTTGATCTGGGATGACCAGAGGAGCTAATAACTCTTCCAGATTTGGAGAGGGAGGATAACCAATAACATATTGTCATACTGGGCTTCTTCTGCAGGTAATCCAATATTCAGACCAAGAGATAGAGTCAAGTCACTACCTTCTTCAATGTGCATTTCCTTCTCAAGAGGTTCAAGCAAATCATTCAGCTCCAGAAACTCTCCAGCTTGGATTTCCTGATCAATGGGGGTTGTTCCTGAGGCATTGCCCAATGCCCCCAGCCTTCATCCTTTTCCACTTGATCTGGAGCATTAACAACTTGGTGAATAAGATGAAATCCAACTGGACCTACAATCATGTTCTGGTTGGGGTGGTGGAATTGCTCTTGTGGCCTGGGGTGGGAATTACCATCTGCAGGCACTAGATCTTCATAAGGTGGAGGATTACAAATGGGCATGTCTTCAAAGAT